>NC_048223.1:114454431-114459095 GCF_002007445.2 Ailuropoda melanoleuca | reverse complement strand
TGTGTGTGTGTGTGTGTATTCTCAATGTTACCTTTAAACAATTTTTCAAATAGGTTAGGGATAAAAACTTCATTTTATTGACCTGCAAAAAGTCAGATCTGCTGATTTTACTAGTGGGAAGAATGAACTAAAAGAAAAGAATTTAATTTGTACATTACCTGTCATTAAAGTTAAATAAAGTAGAGAGACCATGTTTATTATTATTAAATGTAAAAAGGAAAATGTAATTTATCCAGTGAATTTCTTGAAGGTGCAACCTATACTCTGATGTGTACTTGTACACTATTCTAAAGTAACTAAACATGCCCTAGTATATGACTAATCCAGGAAAAAAAAAACACTTCAGGATAAAAATACTCATGAGTTTAAATTAAAACATCTTATATTTTTCTAAAACAAACAAAATTACCAAGTTTTCACAACTTGAATGAAGTCACAGAGGTTAAGTGTATGTTCTGGTAGTCAATACTGCCACCTACTGGCAAATGTTAAAATCTAAAACCAAAGGACTGCAATAAATAGAAAAAAAAGAATCCAAGAACACATGCTGAAATTCACTTGTTTTTCTCAATATTTAAAATTATTTTTTATAAATTAAGTACATTACATAATTTATTATAGTCCTCATCTTCTGAAACATTTCTACTTGAATGTCTATATATCATGAAACTAGCAAACTAATACATCTCTAATTCATTTATTCAACTCCAGAAACCAATATTGCACTGTATGTTAACTAAGTAAAATTTAAATTAAAAAATAATAATAATAATTCATTCAGCAACAGCAACAAAATTGAATGCCTACTACATGTCAAGCACTATAATATGTACTGGGAACACAAAGATGATCAAAACATTCTTCATTTCATGGAGCTTATACTCCAGTAGGAAAGAAAATTAAAAATCACACATACATAAATGTGATAAATGCTATAAATTTAAAATGTAGGGTCCTATGAAAGCATATAACAGGAGGATTTGCCCTGGTCTTAGAATGTTAATGGAGTAAGGTATTCCAGGATGAAATTCAGAAATAAGAAAGGCCGTCAAATAGTAAGGGACAAAGAGGCATGAAAGAAACTGAAATAAATTCAAATAAAGTATGAGTTTAAATAAAGAATCAGAGGCATTACATAAAACTATCAAATTCTCTGATTTATATATTTAGATATCTTTTAATCAATATTTTAAAGGCTTAAAACAACAAACTCCAATCCTTATATGAGAACCATGTCTAAAACGAACTGAAATACTGAAAACATGAAGAATGTCCTGAAGATATTTAAAAGGACTGAACAATAGAATTAAGCAGGACATTCTGGAATAGGAAAGGAACATCACAGGAACAATCTTTAAATGGTTAAGTAACAGTCTTGTATGTAAAAAGAGTGACCTATTTTTCATCTCTATATAATAGGGGAAAAAATGTCTTGTATGATGGATTAAGAAAAAAAAAATCAGACATTAAAGCCTTCGGGCTTATTTTTTTAACCCGTCTACTCCCACCATTGATTCCACATTGCAAAGTTTTTCTGAGTAGACATAGAAAACTACTTACTCCATTCCTTGTCAATTAAGGCAACAATCTACATTTTAAAATATTTTATTTGGATTTTGTATTTGTTTGAGAGACTCCAATCATTTCAACCCCCTTCCTGTTTGGGAAAATCTCTCTTGTGTGAATTCTGTTCAGAAACAGGATCCCTTCCCACTACATAAATCAGAAAAGTTAAATTCTCTATTTATGTATCTCTAGGCAGCGAAGGTATGAGTAAGACCTCAGCCAAACAAATGCTACTAAGCAGGACTTTGAATCTTCACAAGTGATACAAAGATGTAGGAACCATTCACAATTCTTTCTAGCTGTGCCTGAAGCATGTACTTTGCACAGTAAGGATGCCAGTGGTGGGATCCCAGCATCCAGTGGAGCGACACGAATATCATAACCAAATACTCTTGTGGCTTCATCTTTCAGGTAGCCATGAACCTACCCACCTGGCTTTCTGTTGTACCTGACCCTGTCCAACCAAGGTAACTCCAGCCTTTCATCTCTCTTTGGAGCTACTGGGGACCCTTCTGTATTAGTTAGGGTACAGGTTAGGAGAACCAAAACTAAGTTGCTTAAATAAGCTAAAAGTTAATTTCTCCCTAATGAAACATTCTAGAGGCAAATGGGCAAGTAATACTGGTTACTAAAGTTATTGCCATCCACCACCATTTGGAAAGATCTCAATGATCTAAAGGTTCCACACAGCACTTCCACTCGTGTACGATTGCCCTGAACCTAGTACAACAGCCAAACTAGCTGCAAGGACGGCTAAGAAATGTGGTATGTAGCTGGAAGGCCATGTGCTAAAAACAAGGGAAGAATAAATTCTGGGAGACAATGGTCTCTGCCATACTTTCCAATAAGTGCCTTTTCTGCTCAAGTAAGCCAGAACTGTTTCTGCTTATAATCAGACTTCCAGGGATTCAGATTTTGTTTAATTTATGTAAAGAAAGAAACCTGGAGCCACTCTAATTAGGGAATTGATGGCCCGAGGGTAGAGGGGGAACCATACAACTTGGAGACTGCTTCGAAAATTAATGTTCTAATGTATTCTCTACATATGAACATAAACTCAATTTGTTATATCATGATTTGGATGTCTTTTAAAAATTCCTCATCTGTCTCAATGTTTGGAAGCCATCTTAACAGAAAATTGCTTTTTAAAGTTGCATTTTCCCCTCCTGTGACTTATTGGGACTTAAATAATTTAATTAAGTGAAAATCATCACAGAAGCAGATTGAGCCCACAGAGCCTTCTACCATTTAAATAATCTATTTAATATGTATATATCATCTCTGACAACCATACATTATGACAAAATTACACATTATACAACAAACTTGTGTGCTTTTCAACATGCTACTTAGTATTTTCTTTATTCTTTACTATTTCAGCTTTTGGGTTTTGTAAGTGCTCTCTACAGGAAAGGGGGATAGATGACATTGATGGTGCCATCTACCATTAAAACAAAGTCCTGTGTAATTTGGAAAAATTCCTCAAAGAGTAAAAAGATGATAGCAGATGATTAAGGAAGAAAGAAGAGAAAGTTAAGGGAGGAAAAAGTATGATGATGGGTGAGCAGAAGTCTTCGAAGGTGTCCATAAAAAACTAAATTAGAAATGTGAGGAAGGGAATCCAAGACTTAACACAAAGGTGGGCTTCCCCTCTGCATTTGTCCTCTTTAATAAAATCTCAGTTTCTAGAAAGCAACACTTTTTTTTTTGTACACTAGCATAGAACCAAACAGAGTAAGTAAAATTAACCAACATAGAAGAATAAAATATAATGGAGGTAGCAATGATCTGTTATTTTGAACCCAAAGAATCCAATTTCAAATAACACGTTACAAAAAAAACTGCCAGATTTTGAATCTCACAGATTGCCTCCACAGCTCTCATTTTTAAATATCTCAAGTTCTTTGATCATTCCCCAGATGTCCTAGAAAATAATCTCTCTCTTGTTTTCCCCTCAATGATTCCTTCCCATCCTACATATCTGAAATAGAAACTTCATTTCCCCCTAACAGCTCTGGTAATAATTCCAGCTATTTAAGCTACACTTCCTTAAATACAGAATCAAGGATCAGGTTTGAAGCTCAAAGGAACCAATCTGCATATCATCTGTCGTAAAAGAAGCACAAATATCACTTTCACCAAGCACTCTACCCTCAAAACATTCACATCAATTCAGAGATTAATTCTTTAACTATTAAGAATAGTGGTATAAAAATGTGTCTGATTTCCATACAGCATTTTATATTTTAAAAAAAAGGTATGTATAAAAATATATACATGTTTCTGTGGGTATACATATGCAACTATTCATATTATCACTCTGCTTTAAAAGTGAACATATCCGGTATTTGCTACCCCATTTCCAATTGCTTACAGACATATATAAGAGTCAGGGATTTTCTGTGACTTGAGGCACTACTTTGAAAAGAATAATAAAATGTGAAAGGCCAACAAAAGCCAAAAAAAAAAAAAAAAGATAACATTTGAGTCAGATATTATAAACCCCCAGAAAATAAAGCATTTTAAAGAAGGACTAGTAAAAATAAATAAATTAAATAAATAAATTAAAAAGGACAGAGGTGTTCAAAGAGAATAGCATACAAATGTATTCCTCTTTTGTTTTTAAGACTGTTGAAATGAGATGGAGACTGAGAGCAGTTGAAGACCACTTTGAAAAACACTATGTGCCTAAGCTATACTTCTATTTATCAGGCCTTAATTTAAATAGATTTAAATATATTCCTGATGTACCATTGTCTCCATAGAAAAGGATATCATTTCAGTTTCAAGACTAAAATGGAAAAAGCAATGGTGTATTGAGGCACTTTTTAGGAGAAGAAAGGTCACAAACTCTTAAAATAGCCACATGGTAAAATACATACTCCTATAATTAAAGAACAGAGAAATCTGTCTCTGTCATAAACATAATAGGTAATCAAATTCAATTCAATAAGAAATCACTGGTATTTTGTGTCAGAGTAACTAATTTTTTTAATGAGATAACAGAGGTTTAAGATGGGCATAATTTGGGGCGCCTGGGTGGCTCAGTCGTTAAGCGTCTGCCTTCAGCCCAGGGCGTGATCCCAGGGTCCTGGGAA
>NC_048223.1:114254354-114454331 GCF_002007445.2 Ailuropoda melanoleuca | reverse complement strand
TGCTTGTGTTCCCTCTCTCGCTGGCTGTTTCTATCTCTGTCAAATAAATAAATAAAATCTTTAAAAAATAATAATAATAAAAATAATATTCCCAGGTCTTTATAATAGATATAATTAATCTCTCTGAAACAAAGAACAGATATGTTTACTGGTTATTTACTTATAAATTTTTTTAGTAATTTATTTTAAAATTAAGTAAAAGAAATTTAATTAAAGTTTGGTTTTTTTTAAAAAAAAAAAGTCTAAAAAAGAGCAACCAAGCAATTTGGACCAACTAACCCTTCTACTGAAGTCAACTAGAAAAATGACAAATTACATTTAAAAAAAAAAATCAGTTTGAAGGTACTGGAGAACTAAGATGGTGAGCCCAGGTACTAAGGCCATGTCTCCTTATGGGCACTCACTGATTTTCAAAGTTGGAGGTAAGGTTTGAAGGGCTAAGAAACGGTTGTTTTACAGAGCTAGGAAAACAAAGTGGAACCTCGGGTCCTTGCTTTGACCTGGGACTCCAAAGACTGCAAGTAAAAGTGAACTCATAAAAGGTCAACCCTCCAGGAGATTGCCCTGCAGCTTGGGCGTGAATCACCTCAATATCTAAATTCAGCTGACTGGATTGCTAGTGTTTCCAGGCACTCTCTATAGGAATATAGTATCTTTCTAGGCCTCAAATTATTACTATATGTGATTTTACAAACATGATGTCCAGCACACAGTTGTCCAGCACACAAGAAAAAAATAACACTGCTCTGTTACAATCCATTCTCCGCATTCTAAAGTCTTGCCTATAGAATGAAGTCCAATTTCCTTAGTGTGGTATACAAGAAAGCAATACTACCGTGATTAAGGGATTATAAAACCAGAGTTATTATTCTGACTATATTACTTACTAACTAGGAAACTTTGAACCACTCACTGAATCTCTTTGTGCCTCAATTCTCCATTTATGAATGGAGAATTTATAAACGCCAGGGCAATAATAATCCCTAACTAAAGGGTTACTGTGAAGATTAAATGAGTTAATATATAGAAAGAACTCTTACATACTGCCTGGCACATAATTAGCATTCAGTAGATGTGCTGATTACCGTTTATTGGGTAATCTGGCTCCTATCAATCCCTTCACATTTCCTATGATCAAATTACTCGTAACTACTTATAGTAGCCCAAAACATAATGCTCTTTAATGTGTCTATGCCTTTGTACATGTTTTTCTCTACCAAGAATGTCCCATCTGGCCCCCATTCTTTGCCTATTACGTTTCTGCCCATAATGAAATTCACCATGAAGAATTAGCTACTTCTAAAATCATATAGCACTCTTTCCATAACCTAATTATAATACTGTGCTGGGTAAAAAATCTGTGTGCATGCCGCCACCAGTGCTAACTGCTGTGTACTGATGTAGCCTCCAAATCCTTGGAATTTCCCAAGTGACAGGAGTGTCTCCGTTATTCACGGGGAATTCTGATTGTTTATGCTAATGAGGTGACTCAGGATGGGAGCTGACCACACCGGAAAGACCAACATGCAATTAAAGGGTTGAGGCTTTGAGCCAGAAGAAATCAATCCAACTTCCAGAGAGAGAAGGAGGACTAGAGACAGTCTGACCTTGTGGCCAATGATTCAATCAATCATACCTATATAATGGAACCCCAACAAAAACTTCGGACACCTGGAGCTCAGGTAAGCTTCCTGGATGATGATACACATTGGTGTGCTGGGAATGTAACACATCCCAAGGACAAAGAAGTTGTTTGTGATCCTCCCAGAACTCATTCTATGTGTCTCTTCATTTGGCTGGTCCTGATTTCTATCCTTTAATTATAAAACTATAATCATTAAGTGTAGTGGTTGCCTGAGTTCTAAGAGTCATTCTAGTGAATTACTGAACCTGAAGGGGTGATGGGCACCCCTAAATCTGCAGCCAGCTGGTCAGAAGTGTGGGTGGGGCCCGAGGACCTCTGAACTTGCAGCTGGTGTCTGAACTAAAAGCAGTCCTATGGAGGGCTGTGCACTCGACCTATGAAGTTTGGCCCAACTCTAGGTACCTGGTGTGTGAATTCACTGCAATGCCTGTATCTTATTCCTTACTATATCCTCCAGGCTTATGATAGTCTCTGGAACTGAGGAAGTTATCACGTGTTTGTTGAATAATGTATATTTATAAAACTGGAATCATTCAAACACTTAGATTCTGAATTCATAGTATATAGGCTTTTAAGTAAGGAGACTGTCATGTCCTAATCCTGCCTGGCTCCACCATCTATTAAAAGTAAAACAATTTCTCTGAGTCTCAATTTTCTCAGCTATAAAATGGGGATAACAGCACTTCGTCCACAAGATCCTTGTGAGAATTAGATGACGTTCAATGTGCCTCGTACACTGATTAACATCAAGTGGATACTCAATAAACATCTTTCCATCTCCTTCAAGATAGTTAATAGGAACACCTGCTAATGAAAAGTCACTGGTTCCATCTTCACAGTCATATACTAAATCCCATCCTACTAATTATCTTACAAAAGTTTCCTTTAGCATCAAGAAAGCCTTGGTAAGAGTATTAATGGATCACTGTTAATTAATGCAGTCATTACAACTATGAAGAAAACAAATGGAAAGGCACGCATCTAAATGATGGTCAGTCAAAAGTGCCATAAAAATACAATAACGTTAGCTGAGTAAAATCTAAATTGCTAAAAATTAATGTATGAACCCAGAATCTTACCTAATTATAACAATGAATTATCTTACAATATAATTATTCATAAGACTCTTCCATTTTCTGTATATTGTCCTTGGATGAAGGGCTATTTGTGGCAACCCTTTAAATAATTTTCAAACAACTCAAAAATTAAATTCTGGAAGTATTTAGAGCAATAGCAATATTACAGACTGTGTCTAAGATGCTAAAGAGTCACTGTGAAATAGTCATTCAGAAATACAAGTCCTTACATGTCTATCCAAAAAAATAATAGTTCACATTCCTGGTAAACAGAATATTTGCAACATAAATAGTAAAAAGAAAAAAGATTTTAAATTTTAAAAATCTGAAGGAACAATAAGCTTATATCTTTATTCAAATTTTTAACTATAAGGAATAATTTAATCAGTAACTCTGGTCAACAATCATCTTAAATTGTACACAAAATCAGCACGACATGATCCTAATATTTCCTATCTCTAATATATTTTCTCCTATTCATAAAACATTTTATAATAATTTATATTACATACATAGAAAAGATTTTTAAATTGTATTGAAAACGCTGAAATTTTAAAATTAAGTCTGACTACTAACAGTATTTTGAAACTACCAAAACTCCCAAATTTTGAAAACTGAAAGAAACACATTTGTTATTAAACCATTACATAAAGTATAATTTAACCTTTTTTTACAGAATTGGAAATTTTATTTCAGCAAAATAAAAAGACAACTATAAAAAACATATATATCTGTCTATTATTTCTTTGTCACCTAGAACTCACATTAATCTATCCAATAGGTAGCTCTGAAAACATATTCAAATCACTTTAAAAGAATAAACTATATGTGGAAAGAATAAAGGATACTTATCAAGAAATCTACGTTTCTGAAAGAGTACTTATTTGTCCTTACTAAATCGAAACTACACGATTATATACACACCTAAGTTGACAGTCACAGTATGCAACACTGTATAATCATCTTAGAAATTTAGCAATCAATATCTCTGCTGAATTTATTTTAAAGTGCAGAGAAGTACATATTTAAAATTATAAATTAGTTACTCTTCTACAACTGACTGTAAGTTCTGTAAGTTCATGAGTTAAATGCAATTACTCACCTAAGAACTGCGATTAAAGGTGCATATATTGAATCTCCATCATAAACATACATATGATCCCAGCTACATTCTGTTGCAAAATGATTGAATCTTAATCTTAACACCGCATTTGGACTGAAAAAAATATTAAAATATGTTTAAATTAATATGTAACATTCAAAGAACAGTCTGAAAAATTTTAAGAGTATTGTATTAAAAACCTATTTATAGAGAATTTTCTATACATTCTTAAGTTGCCAGTGTAAAAGACTGATAAAAGAGTCTGCTCTAAATTGTAAAAATGAGGGGTGCCTGGCTGGCCAGTCAGAAGAGCATATGACTCTTGATCTCAGATTGTGAGTTCGAGCTCCAAGTGGGGTGTAGAGATTACTTAAATAAATAAAACTTTAAAAATAAAGAAAAGAATTGTAAAAATGACACACAACTTCAAAATCTATTACCAGACTGTATATATACATCACCATTTTCTAAAAATTTAGTCAGCAGTAAATGCTCTATGTCTTGATTAAGGTGGACATTACACAGATTATATAAATTATTGAAGCTGTGCTGAACTGTACGCTTAACATGCATTTTATTGTAAGCAAATTATACTTGAATAAAGTTGATTTTTAAACTCAACACTCAAAAGGTAACAACTCTTATTTCTACACAAAGCTTATTAACTAAAGGCCCTAATGTGGTCTTGAAATTTTAATCAAAATATCTCAATATATTATTAATAAATTAACAAAATGAAAAAAAAATGTGTGGGGGGCCACCGGCTGGCTCAGTCAGTGGAGCATGAGCTCAGGCTCATGAGCTCAAGCCCCACATTGCGCACAGAGATTACTTAAAAAACAATAAGCCAACAAGCAAAAGACAAAAAAACAAAATGAGACAGTAAGTGCGCAGGGAATTCTTAACTTTTAAGTTCTAAAAAACTTTCTAAATAACCTTTCCCCAAAAAATCATTTCCCAAATACACGCTTTAAAAATCATAAAATGGTTCAAAAATAACTTATATCAACTCATTTATGATCTATTCACAGTATGTTTAAATAGAAATCAATTCAATCTCAAGCCCTTATTACTGAAAAATACTCCTAAAAGGATAATTAACTCTCTCCTACAAAATGTTCTTTTTTTAACACCCTTATAACTAAAGTGCTGAATAGTATGAACCAATGGTATAATTCAGCATGGGATATTTTTATACTTTTTATGGCATCTTCAAATTCCATAACAAGATGTTTAAAGCAAGCCAAAAATGCCTACTTGATTTACTGCCACGCTAACATAACTCAAAAATAAAATATATGTAACAAACTACTATCTCAAGTTAAGGGGGTACTATAATTGACATTAAATGTGATATCTAAAAGTTGTAAATCTCATTTTAAAATATCATGAATAATGACTGAATAAACTATAAGCAACTAAATATGCTATATACCTATAAAATTATACTTTAATGTTTTAACACTGATATGGTCGTCTTCTTTATCATTTCAGAATAAAATAAATTAATTTAATCCAAATTATATACTTACTAGCCTTCTATTAGCCATGTGCACTTAGTTTTATATTTATAATTAATTGGACCATCTGTTAAATATCCAGAAGGTTCTGTTAACCTAGAAAACAAAATCATGAAAACAATTACCTTAAAGTAACTTTAAAACATACAGTAGCATAAGAAAATTAAAAAGACTTTTAACCAAAGGAATGGAAAGTAGCATTTCCCAATAGGGAGAATTTACTTACAAATTAAGAAAGTTTCAAATTGCCGTATATCTCTCTACATCTCAAAAGAATTTATTTTGGATTTCTCTAAACCTTGACATATTTTGACTGTTTCACCACTTTGCACAGTGAAAAAAACAAACTGAAAGACTGAACATTGTACTGATAGGTTTAATGTTTAATGCAAAAATAGATGAAGTTAAATTGCCTCTATACGAAAATAAGATGGAGGCACAAGAAGGAAGGTCAAACACACTTTAAAAGATGCAGATCAATGAAATAGCGAAATAGTGTACATACATACCACTTTCAAAGTTACAGTGTTAGCTATATTTGCTTTTGGTTTGGGTCTTGGCTTTTTTTAGTTCTCATGTTATTTACTCTCAAGTAATAAGCCATTTCTTTATCTATTTTAATTTGAGTAAACACACAATGTTACATTAGTTTCAGGTGTAAATCTCAGTGACTGAACAAGTATGTACATTGTGCCATGTTCACCACAAGTATACCCACCCTCTGTCCCATTACATCACTGTATTTGTTTTTCACAAACCAGGATTGCTGAGGTAGCTGTCAGCACTTTACTGAGTTCGGCTACCTGTTTTTATTACCATTTTCTCTTATCTACTTTGTACCTAGTCCAAGAACTCAATCAATTTTAAAAATAGGATAAATCAAAGGTTTTATAATTATCTTCCATTTAAAACATAAAGACAATTAGAAAAATTTCAATTTTTAGAATTTAAAAATATTTAACAAAATCTCAATTCTACTTCATTTTGTTCTCCTTAGCTCCAGCTCAATTGTTTTATCCACAAAAGATCATATTTTAAGTAATTAAGATATCTTCCCACTTAGACTTTATATATAATATATGCAACTATATGTATATATATACATGCAAACACACACACACACACACAAGGGCTTATCAGTCTTTATATATTCACTTATACATAAACATATATATTATACATAATATACACGTATGCACATAGATCTCAGGGTCATTATTTCGTTTTAGACAAATTAAATTCTCCTTATAGTACAGACTAGTCTTAAGTACACCAGGAAAAAAAAATTCATTTATCTAAATCATGGTTGACAGAAATGTCAGAATAAGAATGCTATTTATAACTCTTTCATAATCCCTGCAGATGATTTTAGGTAATAAAGGGGCTAATTCATGCTTGGAAAAGTTTTTTAAGAACAAATTCCAATACTCTCAAATTAATGTAATAATAAATTGAGCATTGTCTACAAGTCAGGATCTACTATAAGCGCATGCTGTGTTACCTCACTTAAAAATCTCAAAAACCAGGGCACCTGGATGGTGCAGTCGGTTAGCTGTCTGCCTTTGGCTCAGGTCATGATCCCAGGGTCCTGGGATCAAGCCCTGCATAGGGTTCCCTGCTCAACGGGAAGTCTGCTTCTCCCTCTCCCTCTGCCATTTCCCCCTTGCTCGTGCTCCCTCTCTCCCTCTCTCTCTCAAATAAATAAATAAAATCTTTTTTTTTAAATCTCAAAAACCTTACAAGGCAGTAAGTAATCATTAATCCCATATTACAGATGAGAAAACTGAGGCACAATTTAAAGAACAAGTTAAATACTTGTCCTGATTTTTCACTTCAAACAATACCAGATAAGGTAATTCAGACAAATCCTGCACTGAAAACAACTTTATAAAGCTAAGGAAAACATTTAAAATCTTAAAAGCATCTTATAAGTAACAGAATGGTAAGATCTACCAATCCAAGACCAGAAGTTGCAAATTCTTTAAGAGGCAGGTATTCAGAACTACTTTTGCTCTGGAAAGACTTGCCTATTGAGAAGACAATACCAAAAAGCTGAGTGCTTTTGGCAGACTGATAGAGGGACAGAGACAAAAGGTGAATGGCCCATGAAGGGTAGGGACTCAAACAATACGGCCCTCTGAATTGAGACACAACGACATGTTATTAGAGTAAGGGTGTACCAGAAGTAAACCAGCCCCTACGTGGACTGCAGCCTAGCTATGAACCAACTGCATGGCAGAAAACCTCAAGACTTACCGTTGGCTTAAGGTGATACTAGAACTGCCAGTGGCCAAAGCTCCTAACAAAAGATACAAACATACACTCTCTAAAGAAAGATAACATTATTCTAGGCCTCAAATTATTTCTACCAATGATTTTTCAAGTAAAATGTCTAGCATGATTAAAGATACTAAGACATATGACGATGAAAGACAACAAAATAAGAACCAACAGACAAGAGGAAGAGACCTGAAGATACTTCAATTACAGAGATTGTCAGATGTGTCCTATAAAACAAATATACTTTACTAAGCTCTAAAAAACAAAAGACAAGATTTAAAATTTTGGCAGTTAATTGAAAACTGTTACAGTAAGAGATATAAAAAAATAATAGACATACTAAAACTGAAAACTACCATAATCAAAATTAAGAATCTGAGGCACGGGTTTACAGCAGATTTAAACACAGCTAAAACAGGATGAAAGATCCAGAAGATAGACCCATAAAAAATATCCAACCAAAGCAGGATGACTGAGAACTCAAACCATTGGGTTTGGGTCACTCCACCAGGTGAAATTCCAACAACCTGAGACTCCAGCTGAGAACAGGGGAAATAAAAATAGGGAGTGGAAGAACAAAACCTCAGATATCAATTATCATCTTATAACATATTACAGAAACAAAGATCATTAACGGCTTTGCATAATTTCTCTTTGCTTTTACCTCTATATCTTCTCTCCTCATTTTTACTTTACATACTAGTTGTTGTAAGTTAGCTGCAATTTAGACTTTAGATAATGGTATATTCAGTGAGACTACGACTGAATATGAAGAGTAATTAATACAAGCAATGATAGATATAATGACTCTTTGAACTGTGTACTTCCTCATTTTGGACAAAGGGTGAGAACCTCAGTAGGAAGATACGTATCTTCTTAGAAATAGTGTTGTTTGGTTGCTGGGGAATTCACATATGTTTAGAAAGAAACATTAAAAAGCTGAATAATCAAAGGGTAGACTGTGCCAATTACCCATTGCCTGTCACCTCAAAATCCACAGTTTGTCTACTCTGTGAAAATGGATCTGGGCATTTTTAATTTGTCTCTGTCAGATGGCATGATGTTAAAGCTGTCATGCTCTGTCACAGAGTGCACTAGAGAGACTGCAGGAGAGAAGTTTTGCTTCCTGGTTGCAATGTACTTAATCTCCTGCAGCTTGGCTTCTCCAGGACTAGGCTCCTATAGAATGTGATGGCCAGCAACCCAGCCACCAACAGCTTCTCCCAGCACCTCCCCTCAGGCAATTCTGCAGCACTGCCTTCAGTGAGACACTGCCCTGGAAGTGCCTATAAATCAACACCCTCCCAGAGGTAGCCCCTAGCCAATGAATGATTTGGTAAGAGTGTAAATACCCCAAGCTTCCTTACCTTGTTGTTGGGATAATACTGTAGTGCATTTCCCCCCCAAGAACTTCCTTGTGGGATTAAGCTCTGGTCGCCCCCTGTGGTAGCGGACTTGATAACATACTTCTTACTGGCTACTTCTGTGTACTACTCTGTCAGGGTCCCTGAGCCTCCTAAGTATGCTACATGTGTTCAGTTCTCAGTGTGAAAGCAGATACTTCTGCTTCAGGGTGGTGGGGGGGGAAGAGTGGCCAAACTAACAGTTACCACCAGGAAGCATATCTTCAGGAGAGGATTCTAGAGTTGGAGCACTCACCAGGCAGACGGTAGATGGAGTGGTAATAACTCCTGGCATGCTACAGCATCACAGTGACTAAGACCTCCACGTGTGAGCTGAGATGGCATTCCAGTAGAAGGCTATGCACGGACAACAGGTTAATGCAATAGCTCTAATATTGGAGAAGTACGGTAGCAAGGGTAATTATAAGGACTGTGGAATGAGTTGACTGCTATAAAAAGTCACCGATACGCTAAAGGAAGAAAACTGCAGCAGAGTGTCTCTATGAGACACCTGCTCATGAGCAGCTTTTCCCAACATCCTGTAAGACCCAATTCACCAACCACCAATTTTAGATACAGTATAAAAGCCAGGGGACTCTGTAACATTTAGACGAAATCTCTACTCCTGAATCCAGAAGGAAGATCAAGCTGAAAAACAGGCCCAGTATCAGACTGAGAGAGGAGCAGAATTACAGAAAAAGTTTAATTCACAGCCAAGACAAAACTTCAGTGCTAAAGATAGTGCCTCTAAGAGGAAGTAAAACCCTGATACCTAGAAGGGTGCCATCTGGGTAGATGTACTTGAGAACCCTGAACTTGCATATTTTTTTTTTTACACTTTGAGCCTGCAGAAGTCTTTCAGAAGCCAAAGTTGACTGTGAGAAAAATAAATTCCCACCCTCTTTATAGGACTACTTGTTCTTAAGCCATACCAACAAGTAACACCAGAATTGAATTAAATCAATTTAATAAATAACAATTGGCTATAGTAATCATGCATCTCAAAACCATGAAATTAGTGGCAACCCCATATATACTGACTACACAAAAAATATAAATTTAAAATCCCCAAATATTTGCAAATTAAGCCATAGACTTCTAAGTCACCAAGACAATTAGAAAATATTTTAATTAGGGGCGCCTGGGTAGCGAGTCGTTAAGCGTCTGCCTTCGGCTCAGGGCGTGATCCCGGCGTTTCAGGATCGAGTCCCACATCAGGCTCCTCCGCTGGGAGCCTGCTTCTTCCTCTCCCACTCCCCTTGCTGTGTTCCCTCTCTCGCTGGCTGTCTCTGTCAAATAAATAAATAAAATCTTAAAAAAAAAAAATTTAATTGAATAATATTAAAAACACAACATATCAAAATTTATGAGATGAAGCTAAGCCAGTATTTAGAGAGAAATTTTAGCTGTGTATATTAGAAAATCAGAAATTAGATTTAGAAAGTAGAAATTTTTGATGTGTATATTAGAAAACTGAAAATCAATTATCCAAGGTCACAGCTCAAGAAGCTAGAAAAAGAACACTGAGTTAAATCAAGAGAAAATATATGGAAGGGAATAATAAAGAAGAGAAATCTCTTGGGGAGCCTGGGTGGCTCAGTCAGTTGAGCATCCAACTCTCGATTTCAGCTCATGTCATAATCTCAGGGTTGTGAGACTGAGGCTTACATTGGGCTCTGTGCTCAGCGAGGAGTCTCCTTGGGACTCTCTCCCTTTCCCTCTGCTCCTCCCCACACTGGCGCATGTTCTCCCTCTCTCAGATAAATAAATAAATAAATCTTAAAAAAAAAAAAAAGATAACCCTTAAATAGAAAAGTCATACAATAAAGGAAATCAACACAATTAAAAGTTGGCTTCATGAAGACTAACAAAATTAAGAATTCTCTAGCAAAATTTACCAAGAAAAAAAAATAAAAAATATTAACTACCATTACCAAAAAGAAAAAGAGAAACCTCACTACTGATGCTACAGAAAGAATAAGACATTAAGAACAACTTCCTATCAATAAAATGGATATTTTAGATGAAAGGAATACTTCCTTAAATAGTACAACTTGATGAAACCAACAGAAGAAGAAATGAAAATTACAAATATCCTTCATGCAAAAATCCTAAACAAAATATAATCAAATTTAATCTAGCACTTAATAAAAAGAATATATACAGCAGTATTACTGAGTGAGGTATGTGTAAAGACTTGGAGGCTCATGAAATAGCAATCCCAAGTTGGGGGACTACAACTCATTCAGTGAGTCAATGTGGAATGTCTATTGATGAGACGATAGGGAAATCCAGATGACAGTGGTTACAAGAATGGGAGCTGACAGATTTAATGGTTACTCAGATTGGTTCAAGGAAGAAACCGTAAAATTAATTGCATTAACCCTTTGAGCAACTAAAATTTTTACATTTAATTCATGAAATCATTTGCTGATACAGTATGAAAATCATCCCATGCCTAGCATGAAACTCCTTCAGAGCAAAAAAGCAGTTATACAGAAGGCATTCCTTAAAAACTATGAAAGGCAAATACAAACAACCCTGCTGCATGAGCCAAAAGGTTATAGTGGAAGCAAACAGATACCAAGAGCCTGGGAGGGAAATCTGGGGTTTTTTTGAAGAATTAGGGTACTGAAAGCTATCCAGTATGTGAACTCATAACAGGGGAATTTGGAAAGCCATATGCCTCCCCAGGGAAGACTACATGCTCAGAAAATACCTGAGAAGACTCTACATTTTCACCTCTGGCTAACTTTTAGACTGAAAGCAAACAGGAAATGAAGGCTAAGGCAGAGTCGTAAACAACCTAGCTATGCACTGAAGGAGTGCCCCCAAAAGAGTTAATCTGCAAAGGTGGGGAGGATTACTTATTTCTTCCTTGGCTCCAGGCATTCAAGGAAATCTATGTCAAAACACTAGCTGACCACAAGCTAAAAGAATAGAGACTTTAGAGACCATATGCAACAAAGAATACATACATTACAAGAGTAGCTTAGAAAAATCATGAACTACAAGCCACATATGCAAAAGAAAAAACAAACCCTGAAGAGAGAGAAGACTCTAATTTCTAGACTTATCACATTGCAATAATCAACAAAAAATTACCAAATATGCAAAGAAACAAAGTATGGCCCATTTGCAGAGATTAGCAGAAACTGTCCCCATGGAAACACAAGACACTGAACTTGCCACTTCTAATGTTGTTTCTACAATGTATTCTAAGTTTCAAACAACTAATGTACTTTTTATTGTGGCACTCCTGTTCTTGAATTGAGAGCCATGTTGACATGTTAATGGAGATGAGAGCTCCACAAACTACTGGCCCATTGCCTGTTTGTGTAAATGAAGATTTATTAGAATTCCACTACACCCATTTGTTTACAGATGTCTAAGACTGCTTACACACTACAAGAGCAGAGTAGAGCAGTGGCAACAGAAACCATCGGCCTGCAAAGTCTAAAATATCTATTATCTGGCCTTTACAGAAAAAGTTTGCCAATCCCTGTCCATACGCCTGTCACATGCCCATATGCCTTCAAATGTCCCATCTAGCTAAAACTGCCCAATCTAGAGTCCCTGGTCAAATAAACACGCTGCGCTATTTAAAGTACAGGAACGGCAACTACTAAGTGCAGGAAAACCAGCACAAACATTAAACAAAACTAAGATTAGTCAATTGAAGTATTGTTCTCTATCTTGGCTACAAATAAAAATTTGATTAAAACACCATAAAAATAAGAAAAATCAGTTTTAATTCATAGTCTCTGAGACAATAAATCCTGTTTATCAAAATCTATGGTTTTAGTGCTGACAATAACCATTCAAGGAATAGTTGAATCCACTTGGGGAATCTTCATGCAGAGTCACCTTTGCAAGCCATCCTCATTTGGAAGTCTTTTTTAAAGGTGTTTTTAATCGAAATATTGTTTAACAGTTTATACATTTAAACAAAATAAAGAGTACCTCTAGAGTATATTCATTGGTATTAACTTTCCTTTTCCCTTCCTGCAGTGATAATTATCACTGTATTACACTGTAGTACAGTATTACACTGTCGAGCTTGCACTTCTTGTTTCCTTCACGGTGCACGTGCATCCTCCACTTCTAAGTGTGCATTCTCCAACCATCTGACTCCTAATAAAAATTTAGGTGACCTCACCTGCTAGACCAGTAGTCTTCAAACCTTAATTACATGCTCCCTTGTCAGTAAAAGTTTTTATTACATAACTCAAATACATGTATATTTACATGTAAATAAACATGTACTATTTAAAATATTGTGTACTAAGGGCTCCTGGGTGGCTCAGTCAGTTAAGTGCTTGGCTCTTGATTTCAGCTCAGTTCTTGATCTCAGGGTCATGAGTTCAAGCACCACATTGGGCTCCACACTGGGTGGGCATGGAGCCTACTTTAAAAAATTAAATTAAGTTAGGGGCACCTGGGTGGCACAGCGGTTAAGCGTCTGCCTTCGGCTTAGGGCGTGATCCTGGCATTATGGGATCGAGCCCCACATCAGGCTCCTCTGCTATGAGCCTGCTTCTTCCTCTCCCACTCCCCCTGCTTGTGTTCCCTCTCTCGCTGGCTGTCTCTATCTCTGTCGAATAAATAAATAAAATCTTTAAAAAAAAATTAAGTTAAATTAAATTTTGTGTACTATAAAGTATAAATTTTAAAATCAAAATTAAAAATAACACTACTAGAAGTCCTAATATTTTCTTCCCACGCTCCAATAAGTCATCTTGGGTACCATCCTACTTCAGAGAACACTGATTTGAACACATCATATCCTGGCCAAATAGGTATTACCTCATGTAAGTACACTAACCAAGCTGACTATAGTAGTTGACTGGCACCAGCACACACTAACAAAAATTCCTCTTCAGACTGGCCTCAGTGGTAACAAATAGTATGTGATTAGTCAGCTCTCACATCTAGTAGAAGAGGAAGGAGCTGTTTATACCACACCCTTTGCATAATTTAGGGTGAAAAATAATTGACTACTGGTAGAATGCCACTGGAAGACCATTATCATTTCTCTTCCAGCAAATAAAACCTTTTTATATAATCCTTTAAAATATTGTACTTCCATTGCAAATCTTTCCCAATCTCAACCAGGCTTCAAATAATTGCCAAGAACAAACAGTGCCTTCAGTACTGATGTTACTAAGAGCAGTATCAACAAAGGTTTCAGCATTTTAACCTTCTAGCTGCTGTGTGTCAATACTTATCTGTGGAAAAGTTATACTGGAATTGATAGCAGACAGTTGGGTACTCAGAAGTCTTTCATTCAAATATTTGAACATCAGATTGTTGGCCAAATATTATAATTAGGCATTTTCTTCAAGATTTCTGGCCATGTTAAACATGCCTAATGTCAAGTTGACTTCATACTGAGCCAGGAACTTACAGACATAGGAGGAAGAAATTAAGTTACCAGGCAAGATACTTCATTTTGAAAAGATTTGATTCAGTTGTACTCATTTATTTTTTACTGATTGTAGAGAATATATTATTCACTCCTAGTATTTCCATGGGGAGGGATTTTAATTAGAGTGACACTCTTGGCCTCTCTGTCCATATCTCACTCCTTTCTTCTTCCTCAGCAGAGAAGGGGTGGTTTCTGATTGTAAGGTAAGGAGGAAAAACTGGGGTATTGAAGGCTGGGCCAACTCTGGGCTGAGGGAATGCATTATGTCTACTTTCTTCCATGCAATGTAAGGGCCCTGCCCAGAAATATGGACCAGCAGTTGCTTACCTCTGCCTGCATGTAAATTTAATTTTGAAGTGAAATATTAAATAGCTCATTATGGCCACACATGAAAGTCATGTTCTCCAGGGGCACTTGGGTGGCTCAGTCAGTTAAGCATCCAATTCTTGGTTTTGGCTCAGGTCATGAATCTCAGGGTTATGAGATCAAGCCCTGTGTCAGGCTTCATACTCAGTGCAGATTCTGCTCAAGACTTTCTCTCCCTCTGCCCCTCCCCTCCATGTGCACACATGCTCTCTCTCCCAAATAAATAAATCAACCTTTAAATAAAAAAAAAACAAGAAAAGAAAATCATGTTCTTCATATTAGCACTGATAAACCTGATATTTTAACCATTATTTATCTGACTTCTAGGCCTATTTCTCAACTAATTTGGAACTCTAAAATTCTAACAATTATATTCCCAAATATGAGGATTCTAGCCCAGTAAGCATTTTTCCTCACCATTGCCTTAAGTCACTGAGATGCCTATACAACCCAAGTATTTTTTTAGTCATACAGTCTCTTCCACATGGTATCATTCTTCCAAATTCATCTATTATCTAATGATAAGAACAAACTTTTTCCCTTCTGGGTAAACTGACTTCACAACTACTAGTCATTTTTAAACCTTAAGCTATCTATATTTCCTATTCACTTTTAGGTGGCATATGGTTCAGCTGTCTTAAAGGTAACTCAAATACATGTATATTTACATGTAAATAAACATGTACTATTTAAAATATTGTGTACTAAGAGCTCCTGGGTGGCTCAGTCGTTAAGTGCCTGGCTCTTGATTTCCTGTGGGTCAAATAGGGCCAAATGGATCAGACAGCTAAAATTTCAGAGCATCTTCTTTTCAAGGATCCAAATATTAAATAGTAAACTTACGCCAACCATTCAGTGTTAATTCCCATTATTCATGGCGGACCAAAGACAGCAAGGAAAGGGAAGTACACAAAGCCTGATAAAAAAAACTAAACTCACGTATCATCCTGCATTATTATTGTTGGTAAAAATAATAAAACCCAATTCACCACCATGCTTAAGGAAGTAATTTAATTTAATTTTCTGGTTAACTAAACAATATGATTAACTGAAACTCAAGAAGAATACTTTTCCTCAATGATTTGTTGCTAAATACGTTCCTGAATTTGTTCCTTTCTATTGCTAAGTTAACAAATTGCCGCAAACCTAGAAGCTTCAAACAACATACATTTATTATTTCACAGTTCTATAGATCAGAAGTCCCTGCAGACTCAGATGAGTATTAGCTGAACTAGACTCTTATCTGGAATCTTTTTAAAAGAATCCACTTCTAAACTCTTTCAGCTTGTTAACAGAATTCAGTTCCCTGAAATTATAGGACTGAGATTCCCATTTCCTTGACAGCTATTGGTCAAGGGATGCTCTCAGCTCCAGAAGCCACTCTCCAGTCCTTTCCACATGGTCCCCTCCATCTTCAAACCAGCAATGGTATGTCAAATTCTCTTTGTGCCTCCTATCTTCAATTTCCCCTTCTACTAGCAACCTGAGAATACTGTTTTTAAAGGGCTCATGTGACTTGATTAAGCCTACTCAAATAATCTCCCTTTAGCCATATAACATAACATAACCATGATAGTAAGACCAGGGGGCAAAGGTCAAGAGAGTCATCTTAAAATTATGCTTACCACACTTCCTAGATTACAAAGTTTCTGGAAACATAATGAGCTAATGTGCTTTCATAACTCAGGATCGTTAAATACCTCAGAAACATAATTATGAAAGTTAATTTTTATACATCTAAAGTATAAGATTAGTTTGACTTTATACTACCTATATAAATTACCCTGGAAATTATTTTTTTAAGTCCCAGATAAAAATTTACTTATATACGGGACGCCCAGTGTCAGTTAAATGTCTGCGTTTGACTCGGGTCGTGGTCCCAGGGTCCTGGGGTCCAATCCCGCATCAGGATCCCTGCTCAGCGGAGAGCCTGCTCTTCCTTCTGCCTGCTGCTCCCCCTGCTTGTGCTCTCTCTCTCCCTTTATCTGACAAATAAATAAAAATCGTCAAATAAAAAAATTTTTAAAAATTTACTTATATAGTTTGACTTTCTCCCTAAGTAGACTACAGAAAATACACAGTCATTCACTGATTCAAAAATATTTTTTGAATGTGGCAATATTCCTGGCATGGGGGATAGAACAGTGAACTTTAAAAAGGTCTCTACAGAGTAGATTAGTGGCAATCTACTGCCAGGGAGTAGGGAAGAGAATAGAAAGTGACTGTTCTTGAGTACAAGGTTTATTTTATGGAATAACAAAATGTTTTTAAATTATGGTTATAGTTTCACAACTATATTTGAAAAACCATTAAATCGTGTACTTTAAGCTGGTGAAATTTATGGTATGTAAATTGTATCTTAATAAAGCTGTTAATATAAAAAGTAGAAAAAAAAACACAGTAAAAAAAACTGCCTTTAACCTCCTGGACCTTACATTCCAGGACAATGCTGTCCAGGACTTCCTGCAATGATAGAAAAGTTCTATATTATTTATTGTTCAGTATGGGAGCCACTCAGCACATGTGGCTATCGAGCACTTGAAATATGGCCAGTGTGACAAAGGAACTGAATCTTTAAAATTTAACTAATTTTAATAGCTATATGTGGCTAGTAACTGCCAGAGTGGACAACATGGTTCCAGAAAGAGGAATAACAATGTACAAAGAGCAAATAAGTGTAGAATATGTAAAGTGATGACACAAACATGGAGAGGGGAAGATGGAGCATTCCCCATCACTCTGATATATATTTATAGAAATATGTCAGGTATATGTATGTACTTAAATATATGTAAATATACATTGTATCTACATGTTTCTATGTGTAATATAGACATAAATGTCTGGATTATTTGAGCAATTAAAAACAAGACGAATTTTTTATCCTTGTATAATCTTCCTAAGCTTTTTTACAAAATAAATTTAAAAACTACTTTTGAGATCATTCCATGTCTTGGAAAAGATACCCTTTTCAAGCTATACATATATAGTGACCGTTATTTGACTTTCTTTCCCATAATATAGTGATTCTTACCATTTTGAGATCTGAGATCACTTTTGAGAATCTTGTAAAAGCTAACCGCCCCCTACCTACAAAAATTCATATAAATAATATTTTGTATACAAATTTCAGGATTCACCAACCACTCACAGCCCATCTGGGAACCAGACATCAAAAATTCCTATTACAATAGACTTTCAAATAATCAATGAGCTTGGAGACAAATAAAATATTATTACATCATAGAGAACTGTTTGATAAGCTTAGACTTTTCTTTTGGCATCTCTACTATAAAACGCACCCATTCATATTAACTTTGTAAAGAACAAGTAAGAACTCTTATAACATAGCCTCTTTTCACTGAAGAAAGAAAAAGACACAACTAAGAAACCAAAACAAATAGGCAAAACTTTAGAAACACTACAAAAATCTCAGCATGGTCCCTTAATGGGTATGTAACTCAACCTCCCTAAGCCTCAGCTTCCTTGTGTGTAAAAAGTTACAACAACACTATTTATTTCATAAGATTGCTTTAAAAATGCAATGAGATAAAATTTATCAAGTGTTCAGTAAAGCAGCAAAACAAATCCATATAAAGTTCATGGCACGTTGGCAGAACTAGGTCTCAAATGCATATTAGTTTGGTATTACTCATGATATCAAGTAACCCCTATGCTTTGTGGAAATCCAGAAGATTATGAGTTTATAATTAAGAAAAAATATACTGAAGAGTAAAAGATGGCTTGATATCGATAAAGAACCAGACAGACATAATTTGGCAATTCACCTGTCACTTAATATCTATGAGACTTTGCATAAATAATGACATTAGGTCTTTCATTCTCTATTACCACCATAAAATGAGAATAACAATATCTGCCTCCCAGGATTTTCATCAGCATTAAAAAAAAACAATATATGTACAAGGTTTTCTACCACATTACACTGCTTTTCCTCTAAACTCATAATTTAAGTTTGAAAGCCTAATTCAAATGCTATTAATATTATTCTTATACAAAATGGTTAGAATAAATTCTATTTTCTTGAAAAAATTCATCATTAGCACAATTATATTGTCAAAAAAGTACAAATGAAGCCTGACATTAAACTTAATATATCAAAACATGGAAAATGCTCTTAAGAGTTTCTACTCTTTTATGAGACACAGAGAATCAACTTGAGAGTTTCTAATTTACACAGTGCTTTAAAAAAAATGCTTATATTTTACCTATAAAAATAATAAGTATCTTCCCTTCCCCACTGGGAGAGAAAGTGGAGGTGGGGTCCCTTCAGTGATCTCTGTCCTGCACTAAATAAGTACCAGCAAGGAGGCAGTACCCCTGCCTCTCATCACTGGGGGTGCAGCAGCTGCAGTGATCCTGGGGTGGACCATCTCCGCCCTGCACTAAACAAATGACAGCAGAGTCAGCACCCCTCATCCTCTTAACTAGAGAATGGAAAGGGATTACAAAGATGAAGATGATGAAAAAAGGAGATCCTTCAAATCTATGTATGAAGTCCTGGGTACACCCTCAGGCAGCCCATATGTGAAATAGATCTCAATCAACAAAGCAAAAAGTTTTAGAATTTAACTATGGTATGGAATATCATCTGCATTTCAGAATGGTCTCTGAGTAGCAGACAAACAGGGCAGAGCAGAATGGTACAACCAAGGCTTTGAAAACTAAACTGGCATTTGAATCTCAGCACAAAATGGACCAGCACGCTCCTCAGTATACACCCAAGAGAAATGAAAACATACGTCCACACAAAAATTTGGTACACAAAAATTCATGGCAGCATTATTCATAATAGCCAAAAGGTAGAAACAACTCAAATGTCCAACAATTGATGACTGAATTAGCAAAATGTAGAACATCCATACAATGGAATATTATTCAGCAATAAAAAGGAATGGACACACAGTACATGAATGAAACCTGAAAACATGCTAAGTGAAAGCAGCTCATGACAAAAGACTGGAATCGTTGTATGATTCCATTTATTTAACACGTCCACAAGAGACAAGTACACAGAGGCAGAAAGTAAATTAGTGCCTACCTATATTAGTGGAGTTGTTGGGTGAGGGAAATACAAAGTTGAGTGCCAGTGAAAATAGGGCTTCTTTGTGGGGTGATAAAAAAAAAAGTTCCAAAATTAGACATGGTGATGGTTGCACCACTCTCTGAATATCCTAAAAACAACTGAACCATTTAAGGTGGTGAATATTATGGTATATAAGTTACAACTCAATAAAGCTGTTATATTAAAAAAAAAAGTGAAGGTCATGTATGCTGTCCTAAAACAAGCTGATTACCTCCTAAAACAGAATTTTTAAATTTTTAAACAGGAACCAGAATCTCATGCACAATATTCAAAATATCCAGGATATAATCCAAAATTACTTGCCATACCAAGAAACAAGAAAATCTAAACTCATCTGAAAAAAGATAATCAGAAGTTACCATCAATGATAATGGTAAAGATGCTGGAATTATCTATCAAGAATCTTAAAGCATCTATCAGAAAAACGGTACAACAAACAGCTGCAGACACTTTCAAAACAAATATAAAAATAAAAGTTTCAAGCAAAGAAACAGAAGAAATAAAGAATGAAATGGAAAAATATGATAAATTAAACTTTTTATATCAACTCACAAGTTGGGCCCAATACCAGAATGGAGACAATAGAGGAAAGAATCAGTGAACATAAAGATAGATAAATAAAAGTTATCTAACCTGAATAGAAAGAAAACAGACTGAATAGGGCTTTAGTGACCTAGAAGTCAGTAACAAAGATCCAACATTTGTCTCTTTGGAGTCACGAGAAAGAAGAAAATGTGGAGCTGAAAAAATAACAGAAAATGTCACAAATTTTGAAAAAGATATAAAACCTACAGAGCAAATAACAAGATAAACTCAAAGAATTCCATACCCATATACAGCATAATCAAATTTCTGAAAATTTAAAAGAAAAAAGAGAAAGAAGGCCAGAGGAAAATGACACATTAGCAAAAGAACAAGAATTTGGGTGACAATAGATTCTTCATCAGAAAACTTAGAGTCGCTGCTTTGAATACTCTAGTTCTCAGGCAAAGAAGAGATATGATCAAATTTGTGTTCTAGGAAGCAAACTTTGGTAGCAAGAAAGAAGAGAACAGCAAGGGGAAAATTAGAAGCAGAGAAATAAATTAAAGAGCTACTGCAACAACCCAGTAGAGAAAAATTTAGGACTTTACTAAAACAATGGCCACAGAGATAAAAAGGATGGCAAACCCTGAGAATGACAGCAACACATACATACACAGATGGACTCTTAAAGGAGAAATTCTGTCTTTCCAGCAAGAATGGCTGGGAAAAAGTACCCCTGCATACCAGAGTGTGCAAGGTGTCCCAAGTAACAGAAAGCTGAAGATGGAAATACCCTAATTCTGTGTATGAACCCACATAAGACTCCTATGAGGAACAGACTCAAAAGCAGCTTAATGAAGGCTTTGAGAACTGAATTAAAACTTAAAACACTGCACAAGTCTCAGAATAATCCCTGAATGGCATATGTGCATTCAGATCCAAAGGCTCTGAAAACAGAACTGTAATTAGAACCACCGCCCTCAGGGGGTCTGCCGCGGAAACAAGATGACAAAAGGGACATCACCGTTTGCAAAGAGTCACAATAAGAGGTACACATTGTGCCGCTGCTGTGGCTCGAAGGCCTACCACCTTCAGAAGTCCACCTGTGGCAAACGTGGCTATCCTGCCAAGTTCAAGAGAAAGTATAACTGGAGTGCCAAGGCTAAAAGATGAAATACCACTCGAATGAGGCACCTAAAAATTGTATACTGCAGATTCAGGGATGGATTCTGTGAAGGGACAACACCTAAGCCCAAGAGGGCAGCTGTTGCAGCATCCAGTTCATCTTAAGAATTTCAAGGACTAGTAACACAATAAATGTTCTGGCTTAAAAAAAAAAAAAAAACAACAACACAGCCCTCAGAAAGTATGACAGAGAATTTGCTGCTTGAACATAACTGGTTTGTTGCTTACTAAATAAAAATAAACAAATAAATAGATCAATAAATCAACATCCTCCAGAACATAACAAGACCCATAATCCACGCAAGATAACTTTCACAGTCCAGAATAAATCCAAGAATCACTCAACATACAAAGAACTAGGAAAATATACACAATTCTCAAAGGAAAAGATAATCAATGGATGTCAATCCTAAGGTCCAAAAATTTGCATCGTCAGACATTAACTATTATAACTAGACTCCATGAGACAAAGGTAAAAACAATAAAATGAAATGAAAGGATAGACGTTCTCAACAAAGAAAGAAAAATCATCAAAAAGAACAAAAGGATGAAAAATACCACATCTTAAATTTTAAAAAGACTGGATGGGTTCAAAAGCAGAATGAAGATAACAGAGGCAACAGTCAGTGAAGTTAATGATAGTTCTAAAGAAATAATACAATCTGAAGAGAGAGAAAAAATTTAAAAAAGAAAGAAAGAAAAAAGATCAGAATTTCAAGAAACTGTGGAGCTAAATCAAAAACCTAACATTAGTGTCACTGAAGTCCCAGGAGAAGAAACAAAAAAGATTACTGCAGACAAATATATTAAAAGAAATAATGGGTGTTTTTAAATCCCATTTTGGTGAAAGACATAAATATAAATTCAAAAAGCTGAGCAAACCCTACCACCCATGGCAAATTTAAAGAAACCTACAGCCAGATACATCATAATTTGAACTGCTTAAAACAAAAAAATATAGAAAAATCTTGAAAGCAGCTCGATGAAAATGACATTACATATAGGAGAAAAACAATTAGAATAACTGCAAACTTCCCATCAGAAACCATGACAGGCCAGAAAAGAATTGAGCAACCTGTTTAAAATGCTGAAAGAAAAGAACTGAAAACCTAGGATTCTATACCTGTAAAAATATCACTCACTAAACAAGGGAAAATAAAGGTATTGTTAGGCCAAAAAAAAATTTTTTTAAATGTTGGAAAAGAAATGGACCAAAAAAAAAAAAAGTTCACATTACAGGGAAATGACCCTAGAAGGAAATTTCTATCTACAGATAAGCAAAGAGCAAAATAAAGAGCAACTATCTCAGAAAATATAAAAGATAATTTTTCTCCTCTTCTTTAAAATGTGTATATTGTTGAAAGCAAAATTTTTAACTTTATCTAAATGGGGTTTGTCATACAAGTAGATATGATGTATATGACAATTATAATAAACATCAGTGGGAGATGGATAAATGGACAAATACAAGTCTAAAACTTAATTTTACCTGAAGAAAAATAATATTAGCTCTGAACAGATTACAAAAAGTTAGGTATGCATATTGTAATTACTAGCATACTAGCATAACCACTAAAAAATAATACAAAGACATATACCCAAAATAAGTCAATCAGAGAAAGACAATTAAAATATAGTTTCACTCACATGTGGAATATAAGGAATAATGCAGAGGACAATACAGGAAGGGAGGGAAAACTGAATGGGAAGAAATCAGAGGAAAACAAACCATAAGAGACTCTTGACTCCGGGAAACAAACTGAGGTTTGTGGAAAGGGTGGTGGGTGGGGGGATGGGGTAACTGGGTGATGAGAATTAAGGCGGGCACGTGATGTGATTAGCACTGGGTGTTATATGCAACTAATGAATCATTGAACATTACATCAAAAACTAATGATGTATTATTATATGTTGACTAATTGAATTTAGATTTTAAAAAAGACATATACCCAAAGGGCCAACAGCAAATTAAAATAGAATGCCAAACTATATCCAAATACATTAAATGTAACTAGTCTCAAAAAACCAATAAAAAAAGATTAAATTAGATTGAAATATATATAAATAGAGTAGCTATTAATATCAAAGAAGACCTTAAAGCAGAAACAATTACCAAAGAAAAAGTGGGAGGAAATGGTATTATGATGAATGAGTTAGTTCACCAAAAAAACACAGCAGTTCTAATTGTATATGTACCCGCCAAAGAAGTTTTGAAACATTAAGCAAAACTGACAGAAGTGAAAGGAGATGGACAAATCATAGTTACAGTTAGAGACTTCAACACTCCTCTCTCAGTAATCAACAGAACAAGGCAGAATATTGTACAGATAAAGAATATCTGAACAAATACAACAACAAACATGACCTAATTGAGATTTCTATACCATTCCACTCAACAGAAGAATGTACATTCTTTTAAATTGCAAATGTTAATATTCACCACAATACACCATATTTTTTTCCAGAAACAAGTCTTAACAAACTTACAAGAACTGAAATCATACAAGGTATGTTCTCTGAACATAATGGACTTTAACTAGGAATAAATAACAAAAAATCTTGGGTAAATCCCCAAATATTTGAAAGTTAAACATAATTGTTCTACATAAGCCAAAGAGAATGTCTAAAGGAAAATTAGAAAGCATATTGAACTGAATAAAAATGAAAGTACTACATATCGATATGTGAGATGCAGCTAAAGCAGGGCTTAGAATACACACAGCATCAAAATACTTTTATTAGAGGGGCGCCTGGTGGCACAGCGGTTAAGCGTCTGCCTTTGGCTCAGGGCATGATCCCGGCGTTATGGGATCGAGCCCCACGTCAGGCTCCTCTGCTATGAGCCTGCTTCTTCCTCTCCCTCTCCCCCTGCTTGTGTTCCCTCTCTTGCTGGCTGTCTCTATCTCTGTCGAATAAATAAATAAAATCTTTAAAAAAAAAAAAAACTTTTATTAGAAAGGAAGAAACATCTCAAATTAAGGATGTGAACTTTTCATCTTAAGAAATTAGAATAAGAAAAGAGGGGCGCCTGGGTGGCTCAGTTGTTAAGCGTCTGCCTTCAGCTCAGGGCATGATCCCGGAGTTCTGGGATCGAGCCCCACGTCAGGCTCTTCTGCTGGGTGCCTGCTTCTTCCTCTCCCACTCCCCCTGCTTGTGTTCCCTCTCTTGCTGGCTATCTCTATCTCTGTCAAATAAATAAATAAAATCTTAAAACAAAAGAAAAAAAAGAAAAGAAAAGAAAATTAAAACCAAAGGAAGCAGCAATCAATGAAACTGAAAACAACAAAAGAAAAAACAGCAAGAATCAATGAAACCAAACATATTCTTTGAAAAGATCAATAACATCAATAAATATCTAGCCAAACTAAGCAAGAAAAAAGAAAGAAAATGTAAAACAACCAATATCAGAAATGGAAGAAAAATTACTAAAGACTCCACAGACTTTAAAAGGATAATAAGAGAATATTATACACAATGTTATGCTCACAAATCTGAAAACTCATATGAAACGGACCAATCTCTCTAAGACAATCTACCAAAACACACTCAAAAAGAAATCAAAGAAATTAATGTCCTTACATCTATTTTAAAACTTGAATTCATAGTTGCAAGCCTTTCCACAAAGAAAATGCCAGGCCCAGTTGGCATCATTGATGAATTTTACTGACATTGATGAAAAAAAGTAATATCAATTCTACATAAATTCTTCCAGAAAACAGAAGAGGGGGCACTTTCCAACTCATTTTATAAGGCTAGTGTTATCATGACAAAAAAACCAAAGCCATTACAAGAAAAGAAAATTAAAAGTAATATCTTTTAAGAACACAGAAGCAAAAATCCTCAACAAAATAACAGCAAATCAAATACACCAATACATAAAAAGTATAATATATTATGACCAAATGGCGTTTATCCCATGAATATAAGGCTGATTAAACATTTGAAAATCAATCAATTTAATTCACCAATATCAACAAACTAAAGAAGAAAAACTAAATGATCATCTCAACAGATACAGAAATATAAAAATATAAAATATAAAAATATAAATATATAAAATATAAAAATATATATAAATAAAAATAAAAATATATAAAAATATAAAAATCCATACATGATAAACTCTCAAAATAAGGAATAGTAGGAACTTCCTTAACCTAATAAAGGGCATTTACCAAAAAAGCCTGCAGCTAGCACAATATTTAATGCTAAAAACTGAATGTTTCCACCTAAGATTGGGAACAAGGCAATGATAACCACTCTTATTTTCTTATTTAACATCAAGCTAAAGGTCCTAGCCAGTACAATACAACAAAAAAAATAAAGGGCATATAATTGCAAAGGAAGAAGTAAAACTGTCTCCATGTGCAGATAACATAATTGTCTATGAAGAAAATCCCAAGGAATCTATAAGAAAAGCTACTGAAACTAAGTGGGTTTAGCAACATTGCAGGCAGGATACAAAGTCAATATACAAAAATCAATTTTATTTCCACAAAATAAAGATGAACAAATAGAAATTGAAATTAAAAGAAACAATATCAATTATAATAGCATCAAAGAACAAAAACTATTTAGGTATAAATCTAATACATGTAGGATCTATATATATCTACGAAACACTTATGCATGAAATCCATGAAAACCTAAATAAATGAAGAAATATATCATGTTGATGGACTGGAGAAGTCAGTATTGTTTAGATGTCAGTTCTTTCCAAAACGATCTCAAGTCAACACGATCCCACCCAAAAGCCCAGAAGGATTTTTTTTTAACTGACAAACTGATTCTAAAATGTGGAAAAGCAAATGAATTAGAATAACTAAATGAATTTTCGAAAATAGAATTATAGGAATCTCACAATCTAATTTCAAGATTTACTATAAAGCTACAATAGTCAAAAAAGAGACTCTCAAAAGGACAGACACATGGATCAAAGGAACAGAACAGAATCAAGAAACAAATATAGAGATAGACATATCCAAATGATTTTCAACAAAGGTACAAAGACATGAATGAAAAGGATCGTCTTTTCAATAGTCATCTCATAATGAAAAAAGGGGTCAATTTATCAAGAGGATATAAAATTTCATGCACTTAATAAGAGAGCTTCAAAATACATGAAGCAAAACAGGTAAGACTGCAGGGAGAAATAGATAAATGCAAAATTATAATTGAAGATTTTAATACCTCTCTCAGTAACTGATAGAAGTAGACAGAAAATCAGAAAGGTTTTAGAAAACTTGAACGAAACTATGAATCAACTCGACCTAACTGAAATTTATAGAACATTCCACCCATCAAACACATTCTTTTCACATGCACACGGAATGTTCACAAAGATGGACAATATTCTGGCCAATAAATTTTAAGAAATTCTAATTACACAATCCTATATATATTGTATATATTGAACTTATATACACTAAATCAAATGAATTTCTATTAAATAAACTGAATGTGGAGTTAAAGAAAATTCCAGGCCTCAAGGGCTTCACTGGTGAATTCTACCAAACACATAATGAAGAAATAATGCCAATTCTACACCAACTCTTACAGCAAACTAAACAGGAAGGTCCCAACTCATTCTATGAGGCTGGCATTACCCTGTTTCTAAAACCGCACAAAGGCATTATACAAAAAGTACAGACCAATATCCTTCACGAACATATATACAAAAATCCTAAGCAAAATTTTAATAAATCAAATCCAAATAATATATGGAGAAAATACATCATTTCAGATGGTCTTCATCTCAGGAATGTAACGTTGGTTTAACATATAAAAACTAAGCAATAGAATTCATAATACCAATGAACAATGAGAAAAATGATATGATGATCTCAACACATGTAGAAAACACAACCCAATATTCATCTCCAATAAAAACTCATCATTCTAGGAAGAAGGAAGCATCCTCAATGTGATAAAAGAGATTTACAAAAAACTTACAATCATACTTAGGTTAAAGATTAAATATTATCCCCCTAAAACATGAATAGCATATAGCGACCACTGTCACTACATGTATAGATCACTGCACTGGAGGTTCTAGCCAGTAAAATAAGACAAGAAAAAGAAAAGGCATCCAGATTACAAAGAAAGGAGGAAAGGTATCTTTATTTGCAAACAACATAATCGTCTATTCAGAAAATCATAAGGAATTTACAGAAATCTACTACAACTAATGAGTTTATTAGCAAGATTAAAAGATACAAGATTAATAAACAAAAAACAGTTATTTCCATATAATAGCAACAAACAGAAATTAAAACTAAAAAATATATCATTTACAACAGCATCAAAAAATGTGAAATACTTAGGGAAAAATATGAGAAGCACTGTAAAAAACCTGTTCACTGAAAATTTTAAAATACTGCTGAGAGATTAAAAAAGACCTAAATAAAAGACACCATGTTCATGTGTCAGAAAACTCAGTGTTAATAAGGCATCAACTGTCCCCCAAGCTCATCTATAGCTTCAACACAATCCCAAGTAAAATCCCAGCAGGCTTTTTGTAGAAATTGGCAAGCTGATTCTGAAATTCATATGGAAATGCAAAGAACCTAGAATAGCCAGAATAATTGAAAAAAACAAAAAAAACAAAATTAAAGGACTTACCACTTGCTGACTTCAAGACTTATAAACCTATAATAATCAAGACATTATTGTCTTGATGTACAAATAGATCAATGGAACAGAACAGAGTTCAGAAATACACACACAAATACATGAACAACTAGTTTTGGCAAAGAGACAAAGTTGACTTCTCAGAGAAAGGATAGTCTTTTTATGTGTTTTATTTTTTAAAAGATTTTATTTATTTATTTATTTTGGAGAGAGAGCGTGTGCAAGCAGGGAGAGGGGGAGAGGAAGCGAGAGAATCCCAAGGGGACTCCGTGCTGAGGGCAGAGCCCAATGTGGAGCTCAATCCCAGGACCCTGAGATCATGACCTGAGCCAAAATCAAGAGTCAGATGCTTAACCAACTGAGCCACCCAGGCAACCCAAGGATAGTCTTTTTAAAACAGCCCTAAACAGGGGCACCTGCGTGTGCTTGCTCTCACACTCACTCTCTCTCTCTCTCAAAATAAATAAAATCTTTTTTTTAAAAAATGGCCCTGAACAACTGAATTTCTATATGCAAAAGAAAAGATTTGAGATCCATACCTCTCATATATACAGAAATTAACTCAAAATGGACTATAAACCTAAACGTAAAATCTAAACTACAAAACTTCTAGAAAAAAAAATTAAAGAGAAATTATGACTTAGGCCAAGGTTTCTTAGATCTAACACCAAAAGTAAAATTCATGAAAGAAAAAAATGACAAACTGGAATTCATCAAATTTAAAACTTGTGTTCTTTGAAAACACTGTTCAGAGAATGAAAAGACAAACCCCAGCCTGGGAGCAAACATTTGCAAATGATATATCTGAAAAGGAACTAATATCCAGACATGTAAGGAACTCATAAAAACCAATAACAAGAAAGAAAAAAAAAATTTTAATGTGCAAAAGTTCTGAACAGATACCTCACCAAGAAGATATACAAATGGCAAATAAGCACATGACAAGAAGCTCAACATTTGTCATTAGAAAAATGCAAATTAAAACCACAATGAGATACTTATACATACCACTTAGAACTGCCAAAAGTAAAGACTGACCATACCAAGTATTGGTGAGAATGTGAATTAGAACATTCATACACAGCTGGTGGGAATGTAAACAACACAACCACACTGGAAAACAGTCTGTCAGTTTGTTGGAAAGGTAAACATATATCTGCTATGTGATCCAGCCATTCTTCCGTATTTACACAAGATACATAAAAGCATATGTCCAATAAAGACATGCACATAAAAGTTCATATCAGCTTTACAAAGAATAGCTAAAAATTGGAAACAACCCAAATATCTATCACTGGGTGAAAAACAAATTGTGGTATATCCAGACATGGGAATACTGGGCAGTAATTAAAAGGAATAAACTCATGATACATCATTAATGAATCTCAAAATGAATAAACTATGTGAATGAAGCCAGAAAAACAGGAGTACATATTACATGATTCCACTTACATAAAATTCTAGAAAATTCAACAAATCTATAGTTAAAGGGAGCAGCTCAGTATTTGTCTGGGGACAGGAAGAGCAGGAAGAAAAGAGAGGAATTACAAACAGACACATGGAACTTTTGGGTCTGATGGATATTTTTATGATCTTCATTGTGGTGATAGTTTCAGAGGTGTATATGTATGATAAAACGTTTTTAGCTTACATTTTATTGCATGTCAACTATAACTCAATAAAGGTCTTGGGGCGCCTGGGTGGCGCAGCTGTTGAGTGTCTGCCTTTGGCTCAAGGTGTGATCCCGGCGTTATGGGATCGAGCCCCACATCAGGCTCCTCCGCTATGAGCCTGCTTCTTCCTCTCCCACTCCCCCTGCTTGTGTTCCCTCTCTCACTGGCTGTCTCTGTCAAATAAATAAAATCTTTAAAAAAAATAAAATAAAATAAAAAAATAAAGTTCTTAAAAATAATGAAAAAAATTATAATTGAATAATTCCTTTTGAAAGTACTAAAAAGGAAAAAAGTGCTGAAAGAGTACATAATAAGCAGTAACATAGTCTGACAAGTCAAAAAAGCCTCCTTTAGGGACAAGTAAAAGCAAAGATTTGAAAGATGTTTAGTAATCAGTCAGGCAAAAGACCAGATAGGAAAGAGGGTTTACGGAAGTAACAGCATATATGAAATGCCCTAAAATCAAAAGAAATGTGACTCTTTCAAGGACCCAAAAGACCAGTACAGAAAAAAAGGAGGAGCAGAGTCAAATCTGCTAAAGGAGCCAAATCATACAGATAGATGATCTTGAAAACCACACTACTGGGGCACCTAGGCAGCTCATTCAGTTAAGTGCCTGATTTCAGTTCAGGTCATAGTGGTCAAGACCCGGGATGGGCTCCATATTCAGCGGGGAGTCAGCTTGTCTCTCTCCTTCTCCCTCTGCCCCTCCCCCACCCCATCTGATCCTGCTCTCCCTCTGCCCCTCCCCTGCTCATGCTCATTGTCTCTCTCTCAAATAAATAAATAAAATCTTTGAAAACCATGTTACTACAAGCAACTTACTTTATCAATTTAGGATCTTAGAAATACTCTAATTTTAAATTTCTACTGTGTAATTATGTTTTAATAATATAAAAAGAACCCATGGATATAAATTACATATTATAATCCTAGTTTAAAGAAGACTGGGGCACCTGGATGGCTCAGTAGGTTAAGCAGCAGGCTTCCGATTTCGGCTCAGGTCAAGATCTCAGGATCATGAGATCAAGCCCCAAGACAGACTCCTCACTGGGCACGGAGCTTGCTTAAGATTCTCTCTTTTCAGGGGCGCCTGGGTAGCGCAGTCGTTAAGTGCCTGCCTTCGGCTCAGGGCGTGATCCCGGCATTCTGGGATTGAGTCCCACATCAGGCTCCTCCGCTGGGAGCCTGCTTCTCCCTCTCCCACTCCCCCTGCTTGTGTTCCCTCTCTCGCTGGCTGTCTCTCTGTCAAATAAATAAATAAAATCTTTAAAAAAAAAAAAGACTCTCTCTTTTCAGGTGCCTGGGTGGCTCAGTTGATTAAGCATCTGCCTTCTGCTCGGGTCATGATCCCAGGGTCCTAGGATGGAGCCCTGCATCAGGCTCCCTGCTCAGCAGGAAGTCTGCTTGAACCTCTCCCTCTGCCCCTCCCTACCCACCCCCACCCCACTTGCTGGTGCTCAATCTCTCTCTCTCAAATAAATAAAACCTTCAAAAAAAAAAAGAAAAGATTCTCTCCCCCCTCACCCTTTGCCCCTCCCATGCTCTCTCTAAAAAAATTAATTAAAATAAAGTAAAGAAGACTGTTAACAGAGGGGATGGGGGAAGGATGGGTTAAATAGGTGATGGGGATTAGGCAGCGCACTTATTGCAATGAGTACCGGGTGGTGTATGGAAGTGTTGAATCACTAAACTATACACCTGAAACTAATATTACACTGTATGTTAATGAATTGGAATTTAAATAAAAGCCTACAAAAAACTTACGGGTAAAAGCATTAAAAAATTAAATGAAAGAAAGACAGACTTGAGGTCATGGAGCATTCAATGCAACTTTATAGTTACTGTTTTTCTACTATTAATAGAAAGGATTCCAAATGTATGTTTTTTTCCTAGTAGCTAAGGAAACATATTTACATATTTAACCCTGCCCCTTTCTGTTTATAATAACAATGAAATTCCTGATTATTATATCCTCATTTTGCTGTCACCAGAAATGGGATACTTGTATTACAAATGTGAGAATTTCGGTATCCACATTTGACTCACCTAAGAGGTTAAAAAAAAAATCTATATACATTAAGCATATAATAAGATGTAAAAATGATTTTAGAAAGATATTCAATAAATATTTTAATAAACTTAATTTAGAAAGTATTCACAATGAGATATTTTCCAATCTCGGAGCATTAACTAAGTTTATTTTGCTTACAAATTAGAAGTCATAGGTTCCTAAGTCACCTTAGCAAGAAAGTGTCCAAGTCTGAACACAAAATACAAATTTATATAAATATAAATCTCAAATACTCTACATAAATAATTCTAAAGAACTAGTTTCTAAAAGAGAATATCACTCATTTAAATAAAGTTTGTAGTAAAATGTTTTCTAGCCTAATGTTATACTAGCACTATTCAAGTAAATAGAACTCAAATTAGCATATATTATATCCTTAATTATTATATTTCATATTGTCACTGTCCTTTCTGATTCTCAGGTCCCAAACCTTTCAGCCTAGTTTTAGCCCAAGGTAAGTATTCATTTTTACCTATGTGAGAAATGGCTTATAATTCTGAGTGTTTTGTTCTTTTCATATAGAAACTGAAGATGGAATCAGTGCTAAGAGAACTAAAGTACCACTTTTGATACCATATTTGCTTCTGCATTCCCCCCCACCCACCATCAATCTTCCATTCAAAAGAACCATTTGAAGAATTCTCTTATTCCCTAGTGAAATCCCCACAGTAAAGGAAAAAAACTAAGTTACCATGGAACCAGCCAATTAATTTTGACACCTGCTTACCAAGATTGATCATTTTTGATATCTGTTTGCTAGGTTGCTATCCGTCAGCTTAGTAAAAGATTTTCAAGATAATTAATGAAGTGAGAATTTCCAGTCTTTCCCACTATGTCATTACTTCGACTGCTGAATAAAACAAGCCACCATCCTCAAATAAACCTTTTTCAGCTTAGCATATACTTTACCAGGAAGAATTCTTTTCTTCTAAATTGATTTTTCCTTTAACATTAAATACCACATTCTACCCCTTAAGAGTATACATAAAACACAGAGTAGTACCAGTTATATTTACTCTAATTAATAGCTTGGATTCCATTGAGAAATGAAAAAGTACTTACCAACAGAGTACAATGAATCATAGGAAATAACAGTTTCCAAGGAAATGATTTATATTCAATGATTAATTCAGGGTTAATTGTTATTTAACTATATTTAAGAAGCTATTCCTCTTTTACTCACTAATGTATTATGTTTATGAACACCATCTCCCTGTTATTTAAGTTAGTTTAACTTGATCTTTCCTACTAACTGGGACATCTGTTAGAGAGGTTACAGGCTGCTAATCTAGGTGATTAACAAGTTCCACTACTACAAAATGTAGATAGGAGCTTCTCAGGACCATAGCAATGTCTGCCATCTTTACATAAATGGAGCAAATCCACCCACAAAAAGGCCAAAATCACTAATCACATATGTACCCAGGTTATCTTCCTATTTATTTATAGAAAGAGGTAAAAAATTGATGCAGCTTTTTTCATTATTGTCTGCCAGTTCGTATGTTCAAAATTCTTGCTTGATAAAAAGGCTGGCTGCAATTGTCATAGCCAAAGTTTCAAAACACCTAAGTAAAAAGGGTTACTAACAAGCACAATTCAATAAGATACCTTTCCTTCTCTTGAAACACTTTTTAAAACTTTTGATTAGCATCTCTTTCAAATTAAAAAAAAAAGTATCAAAAAAACTACAGTATTATACTAGTAGGAAGCGAGAAAACATTTCAATCTATTGCTACAAATGAATTTCATGAAGCTTCATTTTAAGATTTCACTTCTAAAAACCTGCTGTAAATTAATTTAAATAGTACGATCTACCTAAAATTAAAAAGGGCCCTTCAAAAAAATACAGTTTCACAATGAGTTTTAAGGGGCATGGTTTAAATTAGCAACAGTAAAAACAAAAAACAAAAAAAGGAAAATATGCTGTATTTAAAACTCCTAGGACATTTTCCTATAATCCACTAATAAGGTGAATCATACTTCCTACCTTTGCCTTAGAGCTCGAACCATTTCACTTAGATTTTGCCATCATCCTGACAATAAATATCAGTAATCTACATAGTACAATTTCAGAGACACCAAACAGCCAGCAAATTTCACAGTAACTATCTAGAAGCCTAAGAAGGTGATTTACTTAATGACTGTTATCTGCAAATTGTCAAATGGCTACCCTAATGACCTCAACTATCTTACTTGCTCCTCCCCCCAATTCACCCATTTCTTTTCATATCAGGCAGGAATGTAAGAAATATCAGCCAATAGGGGGAGAGTATCATTACTGTTGTAAAGCAAACTCCTCAGGGCCTTCAGCTTCAGAGAAAAACCAGTGATGCTCTCACACAACAACTGATAGTGAAATTAACAGTTCAAAAAATCCATTATCTTCACCGCATTAAAAAGTCCAGATATTTCATCATTTTATGTTACCCAAAGTCACTCTCCTATTCTCAATTAAAATTGTCATAGCAAATTCAACTTAGTATACTGACCAAAAGTAAACATTCTAGAGTTAAGCAACTCAGCCCTTAGTACTGTGTAATCTTGGCCAAATGACTTAAATTCATTGCCTAGAGTTCTCTCTGTAAATCCAGTGTAACAATCGTAGTATCTCACAGAGTTGTGAGGAACAAATGAGATAATCCACGTCAGGCGCTTAACCGTGTTTGGCACAGAGTAAGCCCATCATAAACTCTTAGGATCACTATTATAATACTAAATAAACTAAAATCTTCGCAGTGGTTACCTCGAGAGAGAGGAGTAGGACGGGAGTAGAGAAAGGTACTGGTAGACCGTAACTTTTAACCTTTACACTTCTGCACTGTTTGAATGTTTGGCAATGTTCAAGTATTTCCTGAGTTACCTGCATAATTTTTGATTAAAAAAAAAAAAGTGGCCTAACAAAAATGGTGTTCGGCACCGTAACTGACTATGGAAACGCTCAAGAGCAGGGAACCAGAAGCCGCTGCGGACACCTGGACCATCGCGAGGGCTTCGCGTGCCGGGCGGTCAGGGCTCCGCGCGGGTCCGAGTGCTCCGGGCACCGGGGCTGCAGGGGGGGCGGCGCGCTGCGGGGGGCTCCCAGCCCGGGGACCCGAGGCCGCGTTGAGGGCGGGGGGGGTGAGGCGACGGATGGGAGGGGGCGCGACGGGTGCGGGGCAGGACTGAGGTACGGGGTCCCGCGAAGACACTTACTTGAACCTGCCCTGGCAGTGCTGGCACTGGTCCCCCACCCAGCCCGGGTCGCAGAGGCAGGTGGAGTTAACACAGCGGCCCGAGAAGCAGGAGCCGGTCCTCTCGCACGGCTTGGACTGGGACACCTGCGCGTAGAGGGCCAGGTAGAGGAAGCCATAGCACAGCAGCCAGCTGTTCCCGTCCAGCAGCCAGGAGGAGGCGCCACCGCCACCGCCGCTGCCGCCCGCCGGCCGAGCCCTCCACAGCCCGGGGGCCGCCGGCTGCGGGGGGCCAATGCGCGCCCGGCCCCCCGGTTCCATCTTTTCCGGCGCCCCTGCCCGGCCGGGCTGCGCTCGCGGGCGTGGACAGCGATGCTCCGGGGGGTGGAATTCGGCCGGAGAAAACCGCGCCGCCGCCTCCGCCGCCGCTTCTTCTCCTCCTCCTCACCGGCGCCTGCCCCAGTCCCGCTCCCCGGTCAGAAGGGACAGATCCCAGTTGCCGTCGCCTCCGTTCGGCTCCCTCCAGCCGCACTCGGGCATAGCCACGGTCTCTTGACCTTGCCCTCAGCGAGCCGAGCCCACCGCCGCGGCGCCCGGGGCCGGGCCGGAGGCGGATAGCGGGAGGCACTGGCGGCGCGGAGCGCTCCAGAGGGGACCTGCGGGAGGGGGAGGGGACCCCGTGCGCGGCCCCGCCTCGCCCGCGGCTCGCGCCAACTGCCTCGGCTCCAGCCCCGCGCGCCAGGGAGGGCGGGGGCCCGGGGGAGCCCCGAGGTGGGCGCGTCCAATACGGGAGGGGAATTCGGGAAGCGGGGCTCAGCCCCGCACCGCCCGGCCAGCGGCCAGCGGCCCCCCAGCAGCCATCTTCTCTCCGGTGCTGTCAGCCGGGCACCAGGGCTGCGGCTGGAGCCCGCGGTGCGTTGGGCCGCCTGCCCCCACTCGCGCGTGCCCACGCTCCCCCCCACAGGCCCAGCGCCGTGGTCTCGCCCCGCCCTGACAGGGACCGGGGACTCCCCCGCGCGCGCCCACCCGGCCCGGCCCGAGAGCTGAGGAGAAATTGGCCCCCCAGGTGTGGCCCCCGTGCCTGCGGTCCCCTTCCCCTCGGCGTGCGGGGGAGGACCCGGCCCCACTCACACCACGCGCCCCCTGAGCCCCGCCAACGAAAGAGCAGACCGGGCCGGCTTCGCAGCTTCAGCAAAAAAGAAGCCCTTCCCGGCGGCCGTCCACAGCTGCAAAAGTGCAGCGCTTTTCCCTCCCGCGTTTCCCCTTCCTCCGCCCCATCCTCCTGCCTATTTCTTTTTTTCTTAGAAAAACTCCAACAGCACACAAAGAGCTGAGCATGTGCAGCAGGCAAAAGTCTTAAAGGCACCGCAGTCCGACACGTTGTGGGGTCCGCAAGAACTGGGAGGGGCGGAGGTTAGGGGCCGCGAGGGTCGCGGAGCCGTGGCTGCGAAGGGACTTCTCCAAGGGGGAGCCATTTCTTCCGCGGAAATGATGACTCCCCCGCCCTCAACAAAGAGCTACGAGGTTGGAGCCCAGGGCGCGCCGCCCCTTCCCGGTGCTGCCTCGGAACCCCAGGTATCTCGCTTTTCTGCTTGTCAGTGTTTCCTCCTCCATCTGGGACAATATTCTGCCTTGAAAAATATTGCAACATTTGGGCTTTTTTTCAGAAGAGCAGAAATGATGCCCAGAAAAGAGCCGTTTTCCTTTCTCAGCGGCAATCTTTCCTCCTTTAGATGACTTTCCAAGATTTGATGGCATGTGCTGAAATTTTTGCTTTGTACTTTTGTGCCATCTAAATAGCCTATTTCAATTCAACCCTTGAGAAAGAAAGCCGAACACAAATTGCAGCCATGTATACTCGAGTTACAAGCAATGTAATGGGATCCCCACCAAAGAAGAGCAGACAGTATGAAAAACTATTTGAAATCTACCGAAGGCATTTCTGACAGCAAAAGGAGAAAAAGTTTTAGTTGTAACCACACAGTCATATTATTGTTAAGATTCAACTCATGTTTATTTCGGACATAATGTACCCACGTCATCTCTTTTAATCTCTTTTATCCCCACTTTGCAGATGAAATCCTCCATTAACCCCATTTTGCAGATGAGGATAGAGAGACTCAGAAATTTGGAAGATTTGTCAATGGCAGGTTGGGGGTAAGTAATGAACGGAGCTTTAAACACAAGTCCTGTGACTTCCGTCAGCCCCGTGTCTTTTTCCACTAGTTATCAGGCTATTTCTACTAGCAGTTGTTTTGTTCTACTTTGGTGGATAAAATGTAAGTTTTGGCTTGGTTTGCAAATACCTCAGCAGTGACTTAAGGAGGGAAAACAAAGGTCCAGAAAGAGGTGGCTCCTTTGAAAGGAAAAGGGGAAAAAAAGAAAACCATGATTTTCATTAATATAACAAACAAGTCACAATTCCCCCATAATATCAGTACTAGAAATGTCATCCTCAAACCTGAAAGTGAGGACAGCCCGTTCTTCTTTCACATCTTTTCTGTATCGGGATGCTCCTTAGAGACTACTTGGGATGAGGAAGAAGAGAACATTGTGGGAAAAAAAAAATTAAAAAGAGGATATTGTTGTGAATCACACCATTTAATTTCCATGACTATAAAATCCAGAACTCTTTCTAGTAGTGGCCATACATGAACACTCTCTGCTGCCTTCTCCATTCTTTTCTCATGCCAGCCAAAGTTTAAAGCGAGCTACATCTTTCTCACATCTAATGTAGAGCTGCTTTCAGAAATGTGGAAGGTAGCCAAGCTCTTAAAACAGTCAGTGAGTGTGAACAGTCAGTGAATTCAAAGGGTACGCTGGAGCCCCTTTAACAAGAGCGATCACTACTCAGCCACATACTGACTGCAGCCTATATTTGAGCAAAGGATTTGCCCATTAAAAATATGTATCTTTTGGGGCACCTGGGTGGCACAGTGGTTAAGCGTCTGCCTTCGGCTCAGGGCGTGATCCCGGCGTTATGGGATCGAGCCCCACATCAGGCTCCTCCGTTATGAGCCTGCTTCTTCCTCTCCCACTCCCCCTGGTTTTGTTCCCTCTCTCACTGGCTGTCTCTATCTCTGTCAAATAAATAAATAAAATCTTAAAATATATATATATATATATCTTTTAATCTCATAACCACTATAATCAGCTCAGTACTTCACGTTACACTGAAGAACATGCAGCCCCACAGGCTTCCTCTCAACTTTGCCTTTGGAATCAAGCTGAATATACTAAATCTATATAAAATTACTCTCCTGAGAATCTCATAGGATTACCACTTGCCCTATATCCTATTTTTTTCTTTCATACTCTTTCAGTCAACATTTACTGAGTAAACTATTATGAATTTAAGGAAGAGAAAACAAAGATGAATAAAACATGAGGTTCACCCCTGGATAAGCTTATCTATTATCTATTAGACTCAGTAGATTGGGAGTTCCTTATACAATTAAGGGTCACGTATTTTACAAATGTAGACACAGAAAACTTAAATGATTTACAACAGTCACACAAAAAGTCAGTGATAAAGCTTGCCTAGAATCTGGACTAATGTTTCAATGTCTTCTATGATCAAGAAATTTTAAAGCTCCAACATGGTTATCTCTTTTTTCTAAAAAAAAAAGTAGAGTCAGCATCCTAGTAGTACTATCCAACGCTATAATAATTCATAGTATTGGTAATAGCAGTCATAAATCCAGCAGAAAGGTGAAAATTTACTCCAAAGAGGTAGTGGAGGGAAAATCAGTTTTACTGAAGTAGGGTGAAACTGTTAAGATTGGAATTATCCAGGGGCGCCTGGGTGGCACAGCGGTTAAGCGTCTGCCTTTGGCTCGGGGCGTGGTCCTGGTGTTGTGGGATCGAGCCCCACATCAGGCTCTTGTGCTATGAGCCTGCTTCTTCCTCTCCCACTCCCCCTGCTTGTGTCCCCTCTCTCGCTGGCTGTCTCTATCTCTGTCGAATAAATAAATAAAATCTTTTAAAAAAAAAAGATTGGAATTATCCATTACAATTTCTCCAAGGGGAAGAGATAAGAAAAATATATTTGTTTTCTCCACAATTAGCCTTACAGATATTTGGGGAATGTGTTTCATTTCCATTCATATCACTTAACAATGGTACTAAAATGATGGGCAAGAAGCTAAGACTTCACATTGCCAAACTGAAGGAAATTCACATGATTTTTTAAGAAGAACAAGAGAAATGACAGTTCCACTGATCTTTTGATTGCAACTCAAAAAGTAAAAGATCTTATTTGGACTAATGAACCAAAGCAGCCCCTTCTCAGTTGCTTGACTGAAGAATGATCTCTATTGTTCACCATTTGGCTCATATGAGACTTCTGAAAGCAGCCAAGATAATGAGAGCTACAGATAGCCTGGCCACAAGAGCCAGAGGTGCATTCATTCAAAGGGATCCTTAGTGTAATTGGGACAGTATTTTTAAGACACTGATAGAGCATGAATGGTCTGTGGTACTAGAAAGTAAAGAAAAAATCAACTTTTGGTACTCATTAAAAAACTATTGATGGTACTAAAAATATTCATGTGGCTATGTGCTGAAATACCAACCTCCCCACCAAAATCTAACACTTGCTTTTCTCTTGGAGTCTATCAGTTTCTCTTGCTGTCACACTTGCAAACACACACATACACTGTGATCCTGCCAATTTTTCTACTTAACACATTTCAAACATATTGTTATAAGTAAATCCAAGGAAATAATTCCAAAGATTCTGAATTCACAATGCAGGGCTATTACGTTTTTTTAACTGGGAAACAAAATGAACATACTTCAACTTTCATCCTAAATATTCAGACTTATTACTCCCCAAAACATTTATTGCTAGTAGTCAGTTGCAGAAATTTGTCTTTCATGAAATTTAATTCAACAAAAATATGGGCTAGGACTTCCTGTTTTGTTTTGTTTTGTTTGTAATTTTTATTTTGTTATATTAGTCACCATACAGTACATCCCCAGTTTTTGATGCAATGTTCCATGATTCATTAATTTGCATATAACACACAGTGCACCATGCTATATGTGCCCTCCTTAATACCAATCACTGGTCTATACCAATCCCCCGCCCCCCTCCCCTCTGAAGCCCTCAGTTTGTTTCCCAGAGTCCATAGTCTCTCATGGTTCATTCCCCCTTCTGTTTACCCCCCCTTCATTCTTCCCTTCCTTCTCCTACCGATCTTCCTATTTCTTATGTTCCATAAATGAGTGAAACCATACGATAATTGTCTTTCTCTGCTTGACTTATTTCACTTAGCATAATCTCCTCCAGTCCTGTCCATGTTGCTGCAAGTTGTGTAATCGTTCTTTCTGATGGCTGAGTAATATTCCATTGTATATATGGACCACATCTTCTTAATCCAGTAGGACTTCCTGTTAAATATAGTAGACTAAGTATAAGCATTTACCTCTGCTCCAAACTCTACCAACTTCACAGGGAAGATTTTTTTTTATTATTTTAAAGGTATAAACTTTAATGAAGGGAGGGTAAACAAAAGGGGGAATGAACCATGAGAGATTGTGGACTCTGGGAAACAAACTGAGGGCTTCAGAGGGGAGGGGAATGGGAGATTGGTATAGACCGGTGATGGGTATTAAGGAGGGCATGTATTGCATGGTGCACTGGGTGCTATACGCAAGTAACGAATCATGGAACATTGCATCAAAAACTAGGGATGTACTGTATGGTGACTAACATAACATAATAAAAAATTTTTAAAAAAGACAGTTCACATGAACTGCTTCTGTTGGAAAGAAAGTTGCTCTAGAGGGAGGTTGGGAGAAGGGAGGAGCTATCAAAAAATATAAGGAAAAGAAAAAAACTTCATTTAAAAATATTTGTGTGTCGGTGGTTGTTCACGTTTCTGTATCAGAGATGTGCATGTTCAGACTAATGTATCAAAATAAAAAAAGAAAAGGTTTAAAATAAATAATAAAAAAAATAAAGGTATAAACTCACAATAACAAAGAAAATGAGAAAAGAACCAATTAGTTGATAAGAGGTGTCAATGCATTTGAAAGTCTCAGTGAATTGGAAGGAGGAAAGGGAATGGAGAAGTGACAACTAAATCATTTATGCCTACAGAGATGAGTAAAAATACAAAACAAGCCTGAAGAGCCCAGGACTCAGAGGTAAGAGGTACCATGAAAAGTAGAAGTGGGGCTCAAGGATGAAAACAAGGAGAGAATAGTTGAGGGGAAATATAAGGGTCCGTGGTCCCCTTCCTTACCCCAAACAGCCAAAGATGACCCTAGACCCAACCCTGACAGGAGGTTAAATCTCTTAAGAAATTGAATCCTAGAGGCTCCAGACTTAGAGCACCCACCATAATGGAAGGAGAGAGTGAGGTACACCGCTAAAAATGGGGAAATTAGGTAAAAATCTATATATTGAATGGTGGATTTCCTACCACCTTTTCCTTCCCAGAATACCTACAGCCAACCAAATAACCTCCAAACAGAAAATTGAAGGATACTTATCTGCAGAAATTGAATAATCCAAGAGAAAATATATTGTCAATTGGGAATCTCCAAACCAAATGGCAAGCCAAACTCCAGCTCAAGCTATAGTGAAGCCTGCTGAGTCAGTAAGTCTCACCCAATCTTTTTTTTCATGACTCTCTTTTAAATACAAACAGTAAGGATTCATTAGACATAAGAGAAACCAAAACAAACAGAAAAGGAATTTAGAGGAAACACAGTCAAGTGACAAGGGAATATTTTTTTAATCATAAAACAAGAGCTGGAGGGGCCCCTGGGTGGCTTAGTTGGTTGGGTGTCTGCCTTCGTCTCAGGTCATGATCCCGGGGTCCTGGGGTTGAGCCCTGCATTGGGTTCCCTGCTCAGTGGGGAGCCTGTTTCTCCCTTTCCCTCTGCCTCTGCCCTAACTCATGCTCTCCCTCTCTCCCTCTCTCTATCTCAAACAAATAAATAAAATCTTAAATAAAAAAAAAAAAAGAACCGGATACTCTTTAATAAACAAAAGGACACTCAGAGAACAAAAAATGAAAATAGGGTAACCAAAATTAAAATACAATCAAAGAAAGTCTAGAAAATAAAGTCTAGGAGATCTCCTAGAAATTAGAATAAAAAGACAAAGTTTCTCCTCTTAGCAAGGAGGGAAAAACTAGGGGAAAAAAAAAAACATTCACTAATGATTATGCATAATAGACTCTATAATAAATTAAGAATTTATAATATTGTAAATTTATTAATATGTACATTAATGCATAACTCCTATGTAGGAGAAGACAAGATTTGTATCAATTTCAACATAAGATTTCTCAGAACTGAACTGAGCTTGCATATGAAAGACCCACTAGAGCTTAAAACATTGAATTAAAAGATTCACAAAAGGAAAAAAAAGGGGGAAAAGGCAAATGGAATAGATTGGAAATAAGAATAGCACTGAAATTCTCAACAGAAAAATTAGATGCTCAAAGTAGAGAGAGAAGGGAAATTATTGTCAACCTAGAATTCTATACCCAGCCAAGCTATCAATCAAGTATGAGGATAAAGACATTTTCAGACACACAAACATTTGTAAAATTTATCTTGTAGGGTATCCTTCTTAAGAAAATTCCTAGAGAATGGTAAAGGGAGAAGAGACTGAACGTAAAAGAATTGTAAAGAGATATCCTAGAATGACAGACAGTTGTGCCTCAAACCAACAGAGCAACCAGTCCAACCTGGAACAGAGCTGCGGAGGGAGGTATAACTAGGAAAATAATAGATATGAGTGCTTGGAACTGTTTGAGCTTTGGGGGAAGAAAATACTAATAATATGTGACAGATCTTGGAATATTTGGGAAGAAAATAGAATAAGCACACAGAAAACCAACTAAATGAACAAAATGAAGCAATTGTTGACTAAGAAAAAAAGGAAACTTGTACAAGATGGTTTATCAGTAAACAATATTTACTATATAAACACTATTGATTTACCAAAAATTTATAATATGTCTACATTTAAAAAATGGGAGAAGGATAAAGATGGATAGGGCTAAACCCTTAATTACTTAATAAGAAGTAATTGCATGTCCAAAACTGATAAATCTAGAACTAGCAGTATAATCATACTATACTGAAGAGTTGAAAGCTGCTTTGTCTTAGGAAATAGGGAATAGGGGCAGGAGATGTAGCATTTTATTATAAGGCTTTTAGTACTCTTTGATTGAAAATTAAAATTTACTTCTAAAAAAATAATAAGTTAAAAATATGGGTTCATAAAAAATTTAAAAGGTGGTATATGGCCTAAGACAAAAACTTGGGTTTGATTTCTGATTCTGCCTCCTATATACAGATTACTCTCACATGACCCATTAACCTCTATGCCTCAGTTTTCCCACCTATAAGATGGGAAAATCAAACTACCCATCAGTGTCCATTTCCAAGCTCACATGAGGCTCCAAACAGAAAATGTGAAAGCACAGAAAATGATAAAGCATTATACAAACTTTGATATTTAATGTTCATCAAAAACTACTCTTAGGAACAGAATTCATTCTAATTCCATGAAATGAATTTATGTAATTAAATTAAAAGAGATTTAAGTTTGACACAACACAAATACAAAATCACAAAGAAACAGAGCTAGAAAGGCTCATTATTTTGAAGATGGATCTAGTCCATTTTATAAATGAGGTGCTGGGACCCAGAAAACTGAAGGATCTTATCCAAAGTCACACAGTGACAGACCTAAGTCTAAAGCCCTAGTTCTTCTGAAATGCAATGCAGTTTTCTTTGTCCTGTACCTCATAGTTCAGACTAATGGGAGACATGTTCAGGTTAATTTATCATCCACGCTTAGTTCCAGAAAGGCCTTCCAAAGCTCTGCAAAGTGACTTGCCCAATGTCACACAAGTTAGTGACAGCAGAGGCAAAGCTAAAGCTAAGAAAGGACAGACAGCCGAAGAACGAACCTTGAACCTGAAACTTGGAACCAAGTGCAAGTTTACTAGCAGAGCTAAAGGCATACATTGAAAGCTCAGCTCAGAATCTGCAACACAAAAATTATCAATTAATACCCGTTTACTTGTTAACTAAAGTTCCTGCCCGAGAACAGAGAGAAAAGCCATAAAGGAAATAGGCATACTTTTAAAAAAATGCAATTAGACAAGCCAAACCAGCAGCAAAATTCTTCTTGAAAATGGAGATGTAAGAAGTTGATTTACCAAACAGGAGGAGGATGTAAGAAAGAAGAAAATAAAGGAAGAAAAGGTATGGCCCGGTGCTTGATAAAATGTGTCCAGCAGGGAACTTTCCAACCTACTGCAAGACACCTACGAGGCTTCCCTATCCTCTGCTCACTGGGGTAATATTGAAAGGAATGAGGGCACCCAGAAGATAAAAAGGTGAGAAACCTTTTCTCCCTTCTACACCCAGGCAATCATTTGCTGTCACTTTCCTTCATTTGAAGGGAGAACGAAACTTTAAAAATACAATTCTGTCAATAAAAATGAACAAAAATCCAATTTGAATCAGGTAACAAAAAAGAAAGTATTACACTCTTTTATTTTCAGAAGTCATAATTTTCCCCCAATAGGTAATTCTAATTTCTCAAGATGACTCTAATATTAGTAATCACTGCACTACCCTGCATCGTGCACCTTACATTCAAACAAACCCACTCTAAACGGGGTCATACCCTGGAAAGTAGTGTCATTGAACACAGAGGGGTACTTGTGATTTTGAGAAACAGAAAGGATTCTTTTAGTTGTGAAAAATCCAGCTGCTACAATCACACTCCTAAGGCTTCGCCCACATGTAGTAAACCAGGTAGGATCTCTGTAAAAACCTTTGGTGAAGTTGAGGTTTGTTTCATGTTCCCTCTGTTTGAAGAAAAAGCAGGCACAGTAAGAAAAACAGGAAGTACTTAAAAAACAAAAGCTCCCAAGCAAAATAAACAATTCATAAGAATAACATACTAGCTTTTAGAAAGCTGCTTAGGGTCCTGACACAGGAAAATATGTTTATAAGGAAAAGAGCATGAAAGAGAATTATGGACCTTCTGATCAGGAGAGATGAAGCATCAGGATGCAGCAAGGTTTCCCTGAATAGAGCTCAGAGACAAAGAAGAACTACAAAACAGCACATATATAAAAAAAGAAAAATATCTGACAAATGATAGCCAGGCCCCACAAATCCCGATAACATGACATTCTCCTTATTAAAAACATCAGTCTTGGAAGACTCCAGGCACAGTAATTTTGAAAATGTACACAAGTAAATTAAAACCAGCCTTACGATCCTTATTGTAAGTCCCTCACCCATGTCCCTCTGCAAAGCTGATGTGAAATTTTTAAATTAAATGGAAAAAGTCAACATGAACATTGCTGATTTTAAGCAAGACCCCCAAGTTTTCCATTTTTTAAAATTGGAATGTAGTCTGAAAGTCTTTTTGCACATGAAGAGGACATATATTTTTCTAGGAAAACTGGCTCTTCAGGAAACAGAGAAATGTTTTACCCACAACTAAAAGCATGTGCAAGAATTTTGTTTATTAAATTATCTAAACCACTTGATAGCAGACATTTTTTGAAATATTTTAAGGCCATGTCCTTTCTCACTGGACACAGTCCTTCAGTTTAGGAAGGTAGCACGAGACAGTGCCAAGAGAACAGGACTCAGAGCCAGAAGACCCAATCTCCACAACTAAACAGTATATGCCTCACTCACGGCAGTTCCTTCATTTGTAAAATAGCAAGAAATAGTGGCCCTCTGAATGTCATTGGGAGAATTAAAATGCCAAATGATGTAAAATCTTAAAGGTATTTTTTAAAACTCTGAAGCACTACTTGATGGGGCCTGCTTTTATTCCTTCCTGGAGAGCACTGCTGTAGGACCCAGGGGGCCATGGGATCCTCGGGAGCCAAAGAGCAAGCTTAGTAATTCCTCTGCATCTTGAGGCCCATCACCTTTTTCCCAGGTGGCAGCAACTTCACGACCCATTGCCTTATGCCAGATGAGGTTAGTGACCGCGTGGGGGGACCACGGCGACCAGAGAACAAAACACACTACCACCACACTCTGACAAAAACCTGGAACTCAGTGGTTTTGTCCTTCAATTCAAGGATTTGGGGGCACTTATTATATTGCAAATGCCTTTAAAGAGCTAACACAGTTTGTACCAATCATAATCTTAACATGAATGATGCTACCGATTTCCTGAGAATAGTTTTGATCGATAAGGAATATAAGAAAAGTATAAAGATATTTTACCTCCATTGCCACCTCCAACAACCTGCCCCCCACCCCAGGACACACACAGCACACACATAATAAGAACATTCCTTGACTCCCTGGCCTGTTCAAAGGAAAATGAATCTGAGAAGTCCTAACTCTCTTTAGTGATTTAGTAGAATATAATATCCGTGGAAGAAATGCTTTTATTTTTCAAAGAAGGTCAACCAGGGAACAAACACAAGGGAATTAAATACTGATGGTGAGATTTTAGACAGAGTAGCTCCTGGATGAAAGATTTGACATGCACCTCAAGTCAATCATAGTAGATAGCTACATACTTCCAAGTAGAGATTGGACTACAGTGGGACTTTGGCATCTCTGACTACACAATGAATAAATTTAAGGAGAGAATTAGAATGAAAGGTTAGGTCTTCACTAGGAAGCACCGTCCCCAAACCCAAGTCTGGCAGGAATCATCAGCAACAGTCCTGACTATTTTTAATGGCTAGGAGGATGCTTAAGGAAATGTCTATCTCTAAGATTACCCCAAGTCTCTTCTGCATAACTAATAACATCATTACTGACAGATTCTTGGCTCAACTGATCTTCTTTTAAACATGCAGACTAGTCAAAATGAAATACTTATTAGAGAAAGATTGGAAAGGGTGAAACTGGAAATGATCACTCAAAATAAGAAAAAAAACAACCTCATTAAAAGAGAAAAAAATATGGGCGATTCTGAGCTAGCCAAACACCAAAAATATGTCTGAATAAACAGCAAAGAAGCAATATTGTGTTGGTATGATGCCGTTGAGGGTGCAGTAACTCAAGGGAAACCACCAAAGAAACCAGTGCCAACCCCCTACACGCTCACAAGGCTTGTAGATGTCCAACAGTCCTGGCGGGTCTACAGTGTTGTATCAGGTGGGAACATTTCCCCTGGCTTATGATCAGTGTATGCCCTAAAGCCTCAGGACTTCCTAGTGCTCATTATTTTTATTCTAACTCTGTTACTGCAACTGCTATCCTCATTCATATGAATGCCTAATCTTTCTGAATCATCTTAAACTATCTGTAACAATTATCCCATGATTTAAGTTTCTAAAGTTAATTGTTAAGTTAAAAAAAAAAAGACTTTCACTAGTTTAAATTTTTTCTGCTTTTTCATTTTATCATGTGCCTTTGAGTCCTGAAATATTAGAAAATATAAATTAAAATGTCCAATTATCCTTGTCTTTAACATGTATTATTTTATAGCTCTTCTCAGATTTCTACTTTTTTTACCCCAACTAAAAAGTCATTCACTCCTGGGTTCGAGAATGCTCCACTGGTTATAATTATTTTAGCTGACCTTGTCTAAATTATTTCTTATCTGGCTCACTTTTGAGATGAAGAAGGTAAATGGAACACGCCATTCAAAATTAGAAGGTGCACTTTGTAAAAAAGAACAAAAATTTATCACAATATTTTCTACAAACCAGGCTAGTTTCTTATTATTGATTACCACTGCTCTTTAAGCTGTATTCTTTGAACTATTTGTGATGGTGTCTACATATTTTCCAAAGGGTTAGACCTAATTCAATACCCACAGTATATTATTTAGATTATTTCTTTCTGACATGCGTTAGAATCATAGAATTTCAAGGTAAATTTCTACCTTTGGTATGTTCATCTATGTGGCTAAGTAAAATGTCTAAGTGCTTACAGATTTCCATGATTATGGATTTTGAATAATCCACTGCCCCTTTACCATCTGCACTAGATAATTATGAGAAATAAGCCCTTAACTCCTTCTGAGGAAAATTATCCTGTCCATATCCTCCACTGATAAAGCCTACTTAGGCAGCCATATTTTGTACACATGATTCTGCTCTCCTCTGCCACAGATAATTAGCACAGAGGCATATGCCAATCTGGGGGCAGCCAATCCTTAGGCTCACCACAGTTTTACAAGGTGACTTGGCACAAAAGCTCTAATCAAACAGGGATGAACTAGGGCAATCAAATTCTCACTTTTGGAAATTTGAATTAGGAAATATAGAGAGAATTAAGCAATCAAGAGCAGGAACTCAAGTTGAAAATTTGTGTAGAGAGAGATAGTGAGACTACTGGGTAGAGAAGGAGCAAAAAAGGTAGAACTCAATTTATGAGAAGGTTGAAATTATGAGGAAGAAAAATTATAAATGGCAACTGTGACAAAGAGAAATGATGAGAGTATAAGATGAAGAGAAAAAAGGCAATTTACTTGTGAAATAACAGATTTTGATTCATTTTCATGGATTTTTAAAAAAGCAAAATTTAGGGGCGCCTGGGTGGCACAGCGGTTAAGCGTCTGCCTTCGGCTCAGGGCGTGATCCCGGTGTTATGGGATCGAGCCCCACATCAGGCTCCTCTGCTATGAGCCTGCTTCTTCCTCTCCCACTCCCCCTGCTTGTGTTCCCTCTCTCGTTGACTGTCTCTATCTCTGTCAAATAAATAAATAAAATCTTTAAAAAAATAAATAAAAAATAAAAAAGCAAAATTTAGCATGAAAACTCCTATATGACCAAAGGATATCTTTTTTTTTTTTAAGATTTTATTTATGTCTTTGACAGAGAGAGACATCGAGAGAGGGAACACAAGCAAGGGGAGTGTGAGAGGGAGAAGGAGGCTCTCCACCGAGCAGGGAACCCGATGCGGGGCTCAATGCGGGGCTCGATCCCAGGACCCTGGGATCATGACCTGAGCTGAAGGCAGATGCTTAACAGCTGAGCCACCCAGGCATCCCTCCTATATGATGAAAAGATATCTTGTGCTTAGAAAGAACATTTCAATTTTTTGAACTTTGAATTTTACACGGGTGAGTATTTAGTCATTCCAGGGTCCTTTTCTTTTTCTTTCTTAGGATTTTATTTATTCATTTGTTTCATTTTAATGGGGGGGAGGGGCAGAGGGAGAGAGAGAATCTCAAGCAGACACCACACTGAGGTCAGAGCCTGATGGAGGACTCGATCTCATGACCCATGAGATCATGACTTGAGTCAAAACCAAGAGTTGGATGCCTAACTGACTAAGCCACCCACCAGGGTCCTTCTAAATACATTCTAACTAGTATTTCTATTTTTTGATACCATAGTTAAACAACGTCTTTGCCAAAAATGCCTAGTATAAGTAGCATTCTGTAAATGCATGTTATTTGAAGTGTATTAATAAATACAATTCCCTAATTTTGCTACTTACTGTCAGCTCTTTGCTTGTTGGTCACACCACTGGGATGGGCATTAGATATAACTTAAAAAGAATACTTGAGTATCCAGTTGATCAATAGTCCACTTTGGCCTCAATATCTGAGATCTTTGCTTCTTTGTCCACACAGAGAACATTTCCAGCCATGTACAAGCTGTGTCAGGACTTGCCTTAAAAGTAACATTTTAGATCAAATTCAACAAACAAGAATCTTTTTGTTATGTTAAAAATAGAGATAACCGGAACTTTTCCAATAAATTTTATAAAAATCTCCAGATGTGAACTTCACTTCAGAAGACAGTCTGTTCCTAATTTTAAGGGATTTGATTTGTTTTGCTTGTTTTACTGCAGAAACAAATTTCCCCTGGCAATCGGGGTTGATATTTTCTTAAACTATTTTTTTCTTAATTTTTCCTGTGAAGGGAAAACTATTTTAATTGGCATTTATCACAAGACAGAATAAGAATCATTTCAGTTCTCAAATTTTGGAAGAAACATTTCCCATCTGTTTCAGTAACCCCACTGGCTAATTATATTGCCAAGAATAATTTGTCACAAACAGAAAGACCATTCTTTGGAGGAAAACTCTTACTGCTTTATCTGATATCACATACTGATTGATGAGCAATTTATAGAAAACTTTTGATACTAACTGATGCAATGGATTTATTTCATGAATTAGATTCTGAAAGGAATCGCAGAAGGCTGGTTAATAATTTACATTGCTTGAAAAACAGGATGGAGTCTCTTAGTTCAAATTATATCAGAGAAGTTGCATATATTTTCCATATTTGCACATCGAGAGAGGTGCTTTTAAAGTGTAGTCCTCTGGAACATGAATGGGTTTACCTGAGAAGGAGGAGATAGAATGCCAGCACTGTGTCTGCAATTCCATCACCTCTGTGATTTCAACAGTGCAAGGGGGCAGTATAGTGTGGTCATGAAGACTGTGGGCTCTACGCTGGGCTGCCTGGGCTTGAAACTCGGCTCAAGCACTCCCTTGCGTGGCAAATTATTGGTGCCTTGGATTGTTCATATGTAAAATGGGCATATTAATCATAATAGTAACTATCTCATAGAGTTGTTGAGAATTAAATTACACTTAAAGCTCAATGAATATTAGCTATCAATATTAATAACATTGTTACTATTATTGTTGTTATTGTGAATTATTGTGTTATTACATGCCTTTGTGTGTTAACAGCTTCCTGGTCTCCTAGATTTCTAAGAAAAGTAAATTCTCCCTGGGAAGGGTCTCTCCTTGAGCTTTAATTCTCCGTGTGGTTTTCAATGTGGGCTGTACATTAGAATCACCTGGAAAGCTTACGGAAAAAAATGGAAGAGCAATACCTAGGATCCATCAAGAAAAGATTCAAAGTTAACTGGTCTTGAATAGGGCCCAGGCACCTTTTTTTTTTTCTTTAATTCCCCAGGAGTTTCCTAACGTACAGCCAGGGGTTGAGAACAACTGACTGCTTGATCTTAGCAATGACAGCTAAATAGGAGCAGGGAGCAAACCTTAGGTAAAGCACACCAGCACTAGAAAGGCAGACGAAGGAGGTGCTACCAGCAGAGCAAGAGAAATCGAAGAGGGAGGACCTCTCAGCGTTTGGCAGGAGGAGCCATGCTAAAGAGCTCACATCTTAGAGCTCATCCTAGCATAGTTACTTCTTGAGGTGATGCTAAGGTTAGCCTTAAAAATCAGATATCCTGGTGACCTCTGCCCTTCCCTATGCTTCCCCAGGCTCCTGGAATCAAGAAAAGATTCAAAGTTAACTGGTCTTGAATAGGGCCCAGGCACCTTTTTTTTTTTCTTTAATTCCCCAGGAGTTTCCTAACGTACAGCCAGGGTTGAGAACAACTGACTGCTTGATCTTAGCAATGACAGCTAAATAGGAGCAGGGAGCAAACCTTAGGTAAAGCACACCAGCACTAGAAAGGCAGACGAAGGAGGTGCTACCAGCAGAGCAAGAGAAATCGAAGAGGGAGGACCTCTCAGCGTTTGGCAGGAGGAGCCATGCTAAAGAGCTCACATCTTAGAGCTCATCCTAGCATAGTTACTTCTTGAGGTGATGCTAAGGTTAGCCTTAAAAATCAGATATCCTGGTGACCTCTGCCCTTCCCTATGCCTCCAACTGCACACCTTACTTTTTATGTGCCTCCACTTAAAAAGCATCAGATCCCTTCTTTGGATACACAATTTGTAAATCCCAACAAGGAGCCCCATTTCTTTAGTGATAAATTATACCTCAGACAGATGGAGTGTAGTTACTCTGATGAATGGTTTCAGCTCAAGGGACTCTTAACCACTAAATAGATGTGTTTATTCTTTTGAAGGAATAAGAGGCTCCAACCTTGGGGATGAACTAGGTTGTTGTTCTTGTAACAGCATCAAAAGCTCACTTTTCTCTGAACCTAAAGGAGACGGGGACAGGAGGGTGATAAGCATAATACCCACATTCATAGAGTCAGAGAAATGGGCCATGCAGGAGGAGCAGGAAAAAAGTCTCACATTTCTGATGCTTTATAAAATCCTGAAATTGTGAGCGATCTTACCCTTTAATTTCTGTCTTCACTCCACAAGTTCATTAGAGAAAAATTTCAAAAAGTAGTGAAAAGCACAAAAAGGAGGTAAAAAGTGACTCACACTTCCAATACTCTTTTCTATTCTTTATTTTCAGTATATAAAATGAAGAGTAAGGGGCCCCTGGGTGGCTCAGTTGGTTAAGCGTCTGACTTGATTTCAGCTCAGGTCATGATCTCAGGGTCATGAAATAGAACCCCAAGTGGGCGTGAAGCCTGCTTAAGATTCTCTCTCTCTCTCTTCCCTCTGCCCCTCCCCCCCCAAAAAGTGAAGAGTGAAAGTCATACCCCCTTCCATCTCTCCATAAACGCTTACCAAAATGTTTTATATGTGTTTCATAAACACCTTACCATTATCTCACGTTTCCGTGACTATGCTAAGCACTTTATGGGAATTACCTCATTTAATCCCTACAATAAGAGAGAGTATCAGAGATAGATACTATTAGTATCTCCCTCCCCCTACCCCCATTTCAGAGGTGAGAAAACCGAGCCTTAGAGAATTTACCCAAATTCCCCTCATTTATTCACTCAGGAAATACTTATTGAGTCACTACTCTGTGCCAAGCTCTATTCCTAGGCATAGGGAATAGAAGAGTGGATCAGCCAGACGTATCTAGAATGCACCTCTTATCTCCTCTGCTACTGGCATCCAAGTGTAAACCACCATCATCTCTCCCCCTAGATGATTGGATCCGTGTGGTCCAGGCCATTACCCACTCTACCATGCTGCCTTATCAAGCCCATGCTCTCTAGTGCATGCCAGTGTCATCTAGGACCTCGAGACATGGACTATTCCCCTCATTGCTGCAGTGACCATGTTCTCTGAATTCAAAGTATGAATTTACAAGGTCACTCTGTTAAAGCTAAAGGATAATTAAGGAGCAAATGAAAACACAGATTACTTTCTCTGAAGAGTACATTAGATGAAATACAAATTATTTTCTTATACTTGCAGGTAAGGCCACAGGATCTAAGGGATTTCCTCTCTCATCAACAATGCTTATTTCCAAAGCAAAGTAAACTTAGGTTCACAACTGTAAATGTTTATGCTTTATGTCCAATGTAAGAAGTACAGCATTAGGCTCTAGCAGTGGCCTTTGCAATGAAGTTGAAAGCACTGTTCAATGATATGGGGCAGGCACAGAAGATTACATCTACTGCCCAAGAACTGAATGAAGTGTTTCAGTGATGATACACGTTGTTCCGAGAACTTTCTATTTAAACAACGTGACACTGTGTAGGAGATATAGATTAGATCATACTTTACTTCTAAAATTTTGAGGTAAGCCAGGGCTGATGTGCATGTAAACTAGATTTAGGTCCATCAGCTCTGAAGTCTTTCTTTGTTGATACTTGATACCTTTCCTTTGTCGATTTTTTTAATAGAGAACTTTCAGTTCCTGATTGTGATAAAAAATGCATTTAGGAAATATTCAGTAAATTGGCAGCACAAGACAAATTGGATACCCAGCTTTTCTTCCAAATTTTTATTTCTTAAAGAAACTATATTAACATATATAAATGTAGTGGCGCCTGGGTGGCTCAGTCGGTAAGGGTCTGCCTTTAGCTCAGGTCATGACCCCAGGCTCCTGGGATCAAGCCCTGTGTCAAGCTCCTTGCCCAGCAGGGAGCCTGCTTCTCCCTCTCCCTCTGCCTCTCCCCACTGGCTTGTGCTCTCTCTCTCACTCGCTCTCTCTCTCTCAAATAAATAAATAAATAAAAATCTTTAAAAAATATGTAAAAGTAAACTGCTTAAATAAAAAAACATCCATAACTATACCATCAAAGCACAATAGTTCTTTTCATTTTTCTCCTTATCTGTCTAGTCTTTGTATAGGCTCACTCTTTAAAAAATTTTTTTCAATTTAAAGGAAGAATTGGATCACTCACTATAGTTCAGTTAAGACACTGCCACACTGTTTGTAGGAAACCCTTTAAGTATAGAAAATTTGATATGCTGAAATCACAGCACGCCGGAGCTGGAAGGGGCCTCCGAGGTGATCTGGTTCTGGCCCTGCATCTTAGCGGTGTCTGTGTTGTCTGTATTGTCAGTGTTAGCAGTTAGTTGTAACAGATGCTGCCATTCATTTGACGTCAGGAATATGTGCTAGATACTTCCTATTGCTTCTATTCTTCCTGGCATTTCTGCAAAGAGGGACAGGGTAGAAATGGCTTGCGTTTGAGTCCTATGACATGGGAACAATAGCACTACCCTCCTAGGGTTTGGAAAGGGCTCATGGAGGCAGCATAGGGAAACCACTTGGCGTGGCACCCAGTTATTTTTATGGTCATCATCCATTTTTCAGATGAGGAAACCAAGGCTCAGAAAGAATAAATGATGTGGTCACACAGTTTGTGTTCCTCAGTTTCTCACGTAGTCACCTGGATAGTGCCTAGGACAGTGTTTCATAAATGTACATATTTCAAAATCCCCTAGGGTTCGTGATAGAAATTCAGTTTCCAGGGCTCTTCCCACACTGACTCAACCAGATGCTGGCTGTAGAGAACCAGGAACACGCATTTTAGAAGCTCGCTGGGTACTTCTGTGCCCTAAAATTAAAAACCGCTGATGCTCAACTTTTCAAACTCATCAGCCAAGTTTCTGGGCTCCAGCCCAAGTTTCTCACTCTGTGAAATGGGAATAAGATTATTTCCCCCAGTCTAGTTGGAAGGATTAAAATGGTATATTTTTTAGGAAAGTGCTTTGTAAACTGCAAAAGCATGATTGTTTCTCTCCGTCTCAGTCAGGTCCTTGCCAAGAACAATGTCCAATGTTTCCAAATTAATAGCATCATCACAGATACAGTTCATGCTAGGCCAATCAGATAGCCAATGAAATTGTATTTCGTTTGTTTTTTCTCATCATTTAACCTTAGCTCTCAACAAATATGCACTGTTTTGAAGACTTAATGTCATCCCCTTCCAACTCCCATCGTCATAGTTTTCCTAAACAAAAACTGGACATTGCCACAATTGATGTTAAATTTTATTCTCCACTATGTTCTTTCCTTGCCTGCTCCAGTAGAATTACAGTTCCGGCAAGGAGAAAGCCTGCAGTTTGCTTTGTACTCCAGGTTTTATATCCTGAGCTATTAAAGTGTGTCTGGCATTTTCTTTTCCAGGTCTATGATTACGAGTTAGATCAGCACATAATCAAACCATCCCACTTGGCTAATCTCCCTCTTACTAGAGTCGCTTTTAGGGAAGGGAATATGAGCAGCATGTAAAGATAAAAGAAAAAACCCATTAGCCACAAGAGTATGGACTAACGTGTGAGCCGTGGGAAGGGCTGGACTGAAGTAGCAATAAGGATGTGGCCCCAGTGAGAAACAGCATGAGCTGTTTTCTTGCTACTCTATCCCGTGAAGCAAGCCTCTCCATGGAAACTCCTGCCAAAGAGAATGGAAAAATTTTAGCTGGAAGAATGTGGGTGCTGATCTGCCTGAAAGAAAATGTACAGGCCATCTACTCTCAGGATATCTGCTTTCCCAGACCCCTGTGCTACAAAATCGGTGGACATCTGTTGTTTTCTGTTTGACTGGTTTCTACTTTGCTCCATCCTTGTGAGTCTTGCGCAGAGACCAATGCTACTTCTGATTTCTTGACTCGAAGACCAGGGGTAGACATGTAACCCAGGGCTAACCAATACATGCTCTGCCCTGGGATTCTCTTTAAAACTTGAAGCTGGAAGGGAAGAAACTTTGCAGTTTTGGTCACAGAGCTGAAAAGAGGAGACGTAAGAGATAATGTCAGTTATCATCACTACCATAGAGAGAAAATCTGTTGAAAGAGAGAATAAAGCCTTGTAGAATTCAGGGGCACCTGGGTAGCTCAGTTAGTTGTCTGCCTTTGGCTCAGGTCATGATCCCGGGGTCCTGGGATTGAGGTCCTGGGATGGAGCCCCCTGTCAGGCTCCCTGCTCAGCCGGGCGTCTGCTTATCCCTCTTCCCCTGCCCTTCCCCAGCCCACCCCCCACTTGTGCCTGTGTATGCTCTCTCTCTCTCAAATAAATAAAAATAAAATCTTCTAAAAATTTTTTTAAAAAATTTAAAGCCTTGGGGCGCCTGGGTGGCGTAGTCGGTTAAGCGTCTGCCTTCGGCTCAGGTCATGATTCCAGCGTTCTGGGATCGAGTCCCACATCGGGCTCTCTGCTCAGCAGGGAGTCTGCTTCTCCCTCTACCCTCCCCCCCACCCCCACTTGTGATCTCTCTCTCCCTCTGTCTCTCTCGAATAAATAAATAAAATATTTAAAAAAAAAATTTAAAGCCTTGTAGAATTCAGGAAAATTGGGAGTGAGGTGGGGACCCTGCTTTCTGGTCCCTGCAGTTACTCAGTACCTTTCTGAAAAGTTCTCTTATGGCTTAAACCAGTTTGAGTTAGCGTTCTGTTCCTTGCAAACCAAAGAGTTTTCACTACACTACTGTGTCCTGCCCCAGTTCCCTCTTATCTCCTCACACTGCACCTGAATACACAGCATTCCTCATTTCCAGACTCGAAATCTGTAGGGAGTTATCTCTACACATTTCTCGTCTCAATGAACCATTCTTTTGGGAAGTAGCATAAAAATGCTAGTAAACTAATTCCCTTGAGGTAGTTCATGACTCATCCTGGCTTAATGAGCTACTTTTCCCAGGTTATCATGCATCTTAATACTACTGCTACTACTAATAATAATTACAACAACAATAGCTACTATTCGTTTTGTTGGGTACTATGCTAAACACATATATGTGTTAACTCAGTACTTCCAACAACCCCAATATCTCTATTTTATAGGTAGGAAACTGAGATATGGGGCCGGGGGGCTGGCAATGGGAAAGGAGAAAGAGGAAACTCTTTAATGCAAAGAAATAATCCCCAATAGTATAATTTCAGGAACTGTAGTTAGGAGTTATCTGCCTGTCCATCCTTAAACCTACGTCACCGCCCAATATTCTGTAGCTCCCCACGCATACCCAGGCAGGGGTACAAATAGGTAGAGCTGGGCAGGGAGCCCCATATTTTCTTTTTATCTAGAGACCTAATAGCTAAGAGAGGCCAGAGTTCAGCATTTACCAGACAGAAAAGAAGGTGATGTACTATCTATTCAAAACAAGCAAGGAGCAGGCTGGGAGCCAAGGAACCCCAGCCAGAAGAAAAGGGAGCGAGAGAATATTCATCATCAACTATCCTCCATACAGTGAACACATGGTTGAATAACTTTCCAGAGGAAAGGGATCAATGGTATTGGGAATGTGGTTCAGAAAGATGAGCCAGTGTTTTCTACCCAAGCCCGTTGCAGGAATGAACCTTGCCAAGCTTCGGAGCAGGACAAGCTCTACCCTAAAGTTTCTTCTACCCATCCCACCCACGCACCCTCCCTCCTTTCTTCCTTCCCTTCCTTTGTGATACAGAAAGGCAGCTTGTCTTCCCTTTCTTTAATAGATATTTAGTGAGCTGCTACCACATATTAAGACAAGATTCCTGCCCTTGGGGAAGTTATAATTCACAGGAAAACCAGGCAAGAAAGCTAGCAGTAACAATAGAGTATGGAATGTGTGGTGATACAGTAGAAAAAACAAAGGTGTGGGAGCCAAATAGATGTAGCCCAAAATTATAACTCTGCCTCCTACTGTCGAGATGATCTTGGGCCAGTTATTTAACTGTATGTACCTGAATTTCCTTATCTGTAAAATGAGGATAATAGTCATACCTATTTAAGAGGGCTGTTGGGGTGATTAGATGAGGTATATAGTCCATGTAAAACCCTTGGCATGGTAGCTGGCAAGTACTAAGTGTTCAATATATGTTTCTGTTACTTCTCTGCCAGTGTTTGTCTTAAATAGGCAAGCTGATGAAGCCACCCCTCCTTGTTTCTGATTTCACTCAACAAGCATTATTAAGAGCCTCCTCAGAATATAGTATCTTGGTAGGCAATTTAGGAAAAAAAAAATTAAAGAGTATAAGACCCAGTCCCTATCATCAAGCAATTTGTAGACTAGCAAAATAAGAAATAGTTGCATAGAAAACTATGTATGTTTAAATGTCGACAAGTCTAAGTCAAATAATAAATGTCCCTAGAGAACTAGAGCGGTCAAAAAATGTCCCTTGGGAGAAGTGGACCTAGAACTGGACTTTGAAAGAGAGATGAGATGTGGTGAGCAAAAGGAAGGTATCCAAGGTAGGAAAACAGCATGAGTAAGTACCGTTCTGGGGATGAGGTACAACAATCCCTCTAGGGTCTTTCTCCTTTTGGGAATCAGTAGATCAGAAGGTTGGAAAGGTTTATTAGGTTCTGTACACTAGGCTGGGGAGTGGTACTTGATCTTGAATTCAGTGGGTAGCGTGAAGGTTTGTATGCTAGAGAAAAGTACAGGTTGAGTGCTGTTTTAGGAATATGAAGGGCTCCTTGTATACAGGGTAGATTGCTTGGTAGTTGGGGACCAACTTCCAAGGAGATGGAAATGGGAAGACCAGTTTGGTAACTACAATTGTCTACATCTGGGGCAATGGTACCTGAACAGGGCAATGGAAACTGTAGGAAGTCTACCGTAACAGATACTTTTCATTTCTTTTTAAAATCGTGGTAAAGTATATGCCACATAAATTTTACCATCTTAAGCATATTCAAGCATATAGTTCAGTAGTGTTAAAAACATTCACATTAGTGTACAGCCAATCTCCAGAACTTTTTCAACTTGAAAAACAGAAACCATAACCATTAAACAACTCCCATTACCCCCACCCCACAGCTCCTGGCCATGCCATTTTACTTTCTGTATGACAGCCATTTTATATCACTTACAACTCTTTTGGTTTCAAGAGCAAAAGAACTTACGCTAGCATGCAAAAGGGTAGGAAGGGATTTATTATAGATCTACAAAAGATGGTTATGATGCCCCCGGACAGGAATGCACCTGGGTCTCCGAAATGACTGGAATCTAACTAGAAAGGTGTCAGGCTTCTCTAAATTCATGTCTGCTTCTCTCTGCTATTCCATTCTCTCTGTTCAGGCTGGCTTCCTCTGAGTCTCTCTTCACTTGTTAGAATATTGCATCCCTACAGCCTGAATTCATATGTTAACAGTTCTAGCCACATGCAGAGACTAAAATGGCTGCATCTGAATCTCAATTTGAAATTCCAGAGAGAGAGGTAGAGAAAGAGATAAAGAGAATATGATTGGTCCAGCTAGAGGCAATTGTCTATCACCATTCCAATCAGCTACTACCTCTGAAAGAGTCATAGTGCACAAATGGCTACTAGGGCTGATTTCAAGAGACGACAGTGGTCTTTGGGAATCTTTGGGAACTGGTCAGATGCTCTAAAAGGTGTCTACTACACATGTCAAAAAAAGAATTTAAATGGCTTGGCAACTGATTATTGGAATCTTGTGGCATGGGAGTGGCTAGGGAGATCTGGGAGGAGTAAAAGATAGAATTCCTGCCTTAAGGAGCTCACAGTCTCATTGGGAAGACAAGTTATACATGAAGCATTCAACCCAGAGTTGACTGCAAAGATGTCACCCATTTTGTAAAGTAGCCATTGTTGCTGCCCCCCTTCTGGTGGTGCTGATACAATCTCATACACTGAACAAGATACTACTGGACTCAGAAAGGAAACTAAAATATATAATTTACATCCTTTCATGACGAACAGGAGAGAGAACACCTTCACCTCTCGGGTCATTGCAGGAGAGTGGGCACATCTCAGACCACAGCCTCTAAAGGTTGAGAGTTATTGGTCCTGATGAGACTGCCTCCAAGGTCAGGGTAGTTTCTGTGGCCTTTTTATAGCCAGGCTTCCTGGGGAGATTTCTGCAAAGATACAGTTTGTTCCTACCACTAAGGAGAAAAAGACAAAAATGAGAGGCGGAGTTCAGAGAGGACCCAAAATTAAAAATAAAACTCAAATGAAATCAGTCTCTGATACATCCTGAGAACCTCCCACAAACCATTCCAGACTTTATTATCAGCAGATTGGTGACTCCAGCTGCACTTAAAATTCAATAAACTGAATTAAATACAGGATTCTAAAGGATAAAATGATTTAGTCACAAAGCTACTGGAGGTTTCTTTTCTTCAAAATATTTAAGCTCGAGCTTCTTTAAATTTAATTTTACCTGAAAATTTCAAGAGACCAGTTGAATTCTCTGAGATTGCATATTCTGTTTCAGATGAAAGCTGAGTAGTTCAGTGAATCATATTTCAACTCATTTCTCTAGACATCAGTTACCAGAAACCCTTTTAATGAAAGCTTTGAGGACTGTCTGTCCATTATGCTGCTAAGGAGCCTGAGTCAGCAAGCTCATTCAGATTTAAAAATTTAACTGGCCCTCATCCAACCTTTAATCAAAAGCTAATGCACTTTTCCAACCTAAGTCTTCCGCGTTCACTGTCTGGAGAGGATGTTGGATAAAACAGTCTAGGGAAACAGCGGCTCCACTCCGCTGTGTAAGCTGCAATCACAATGTTGTGTGAGTGTGTGCGCATGTGTGTAGTTTTTCTTAAGAGGAATGACCTAGAGAAGGTCCTTATTGTCAGCGAGCGTTAACGTGCCTTTGTAAGGTCAGCCTTGCCACACATGCTTTTTCTCCCACACGGAGAACAGAGCGGGATGCTGCACCTTCCTCGTGCCTGTTTCCCAGAGTCTGTGGACAGAATGAACAATTGAATGGACTTGGGTAATGGCAGGGAGGACACAGATTCTGCGAAAATCTAAGTTCCTTCCCTAGGACGTCTCTGCCATAAGGCTGACTATCTCCTGAAGGGCAAGAAGTTGAATATGTAATTCCCCGTGCTTAAACTGATCACGAATGAGAGAAAAATTAGCAGTGTTGGGGCCTTGGACAGCTTTAAATGAACTGGAAAAGGTAACTACCAGATAGAACCCGGGCAGAATGACTTCCCCTAAAATGGAGGAGGTGTTCTAACAGAGAGATTTTTCTTTTCTTTTCTTTTTGCTCCCTTTTGTTTACTGAAAGACTAAAATGCGATCTAGAGTGTTTTAAGAGCAAGCCTGCACACTTTCTCAGTACCTGTGCCAGGTGAAAGTTTTATGGCAATGCCCCCATTCTATGCAGACACAGAAGGCCAAAGAGCTCATCACTGCTCACTTGAGTCAAGAGAGCGTTCACCATAAAGAAAAAAGTACTTCGTAACAGACTCTCAATGACCTGATTAAAGAAATACTGTCTTTCATGCAATATCTTTTGTCTTATTTTTTATATTTTTATATAAAATATATTATTTTATATTTATATACTGGGGCAGTCGGTCTGTTTTTTTAATTGCACGGATTGTATTTTTTGTTCCTTAGCTAACGACTTCTTTGTTACAAGCGTGTACAGAAACTGACAGATGAGTTTATTTTAGCCAATCCAGTGAATTCTTTACATACGTAAATGAAAGATCTTGGTATCATAGTCCTCAGTATCTCTTTCTATGTAAGCTGAGAGCCGTAACACATATAAAGCATTTGCACTTGAGAAGCACAGCTCTCATTAATAGATATGTATTAACAAAGCCAAGTGTTGCATGAGAGGGAATTGCGTGTGAATGACTTATAGGAAAATTGTACAAATTATCCGTGGATTCAAAATAATTACACAGTAAAATTAGGGGACTTGTAAAAAGCAAGGTTTATCTGAAGAGCTCTGCTTTCTCATTTCTCTTTCATAATCTATCACAAGCTCTGGGGCACCAGTGCAGGGTGCTTCCTGGGACTGTCAGGAGTACTTACTACTCCTGGGAGGGTTTGAGGATTCAGACACTGCCTTTCCTGAGCAGAATCAGCAGAAAACACAGCTCACTTCTGAGGGAAGGAAGGCCGGCTGCACAAAAGAGCTGGCTTCACTTCTGTGGCTGCATTCCATGAGATCAGCTCCATGAACATGACACAGACCTAGTGGTGTTAATTTCAGCGCTGTGCCCTAAGCAAATCTTTTGGAGAATATGTTAAGTGCCCCAAATACAGCTCTCTAGAACGCCCCATATTTGGGCCTCCTTACATTCCAGGGGCAGCCTGTTTGGTGTTGGTTTCAGTGGGAAAATGCTTTAGTTCCAAAGTGTGAATAAATTTTACAACATGTCAAAAACAATCCATTTCTAGAATGTCTACTGTGAATCATCCCTTTTCTTTTTCCAGGAGTGCTTGACCTAAGTTAGCGTGAAGGAGCACGGCTCAATTGGAGGAGGGGGAAACTGGCCCCCTCCTCCAATTGGCTATAGTTGGCTATAGTTTATCAGGTTTAGGATAATCTGAAGATTTTGTCCAGAATGAAAACAAAAGCGATAGGGTGCCTGGGTGGCTTAGCCCTGGTTAAGTGTCTGCCTTTGGCTTGGGTCATGATCTCAGGGTCCCGGGATCCAGCCATACTTCTGGCTCCCTGCTCAATGGAGAGCCTGCTTCTCCCTCTGCACGCCCCCCCCCCCACTCGTGCATGCACATTCTCTCTCTTTTCTCTCTCAAGTAAATAAATAAAATCGGAAGGAAGGAAGGAAGGAAGGAAGGAAGGAAGGAAGGAAGGAAGGAAGGAAACAAAAGCAAAATTAGGCAGTCCATGCAAACAAGCCATCGGTCCCAGAGGTCAGGAGAGGAGAGAGATCACTGGTGTGGAGCATCAAGGAAGGAACAGAGCCATGTGAGGAGGCTAGCTTGGGAGCAGCCTTGCAGAAGCTTTCCTAGGGCACCTACAGCCTCGGGTACAGGCATGAGCGAACTGTTCAAGGCAGGCACGGGGCTCATGATACAAGCATAGTACCCACTACTATAGTCTCCATGTTCTTTTCCCTGTTGGTTGAAACATTTGCAAAATTTAGGAAGACATCAAAGGAAACCATTTCTAAAATGGTTGTTGGCCCTTATCTTTATCTGCTCAGCACTGCCCCCCCCCCCAACCTAACACACACCCCTTCCTCTAATAAGACTCCGAATCACTTCTGCTACCTCTGGGATGGGCAGTCTACTCACACTGGATTAATCCTCATATCCCATTCCTTTGTCCCTGAGAGTCCACCTACCCTGACACGTTTGTGATAAGATTACATAATCCAATATACTTTCCTTTTTGACTCAGGTTGGTTTGAATTGAGTGTCCGTCATTTGCAGTCAAAGAGTTCTGAATAATACACTAATGTGTTACAACTAATACATAATAAAAATGATAACCTAGTTTTTACTCTTCTTTTTCTCTCCTACAAAGAAGGATGTGCTTATCATAAACACACACCAGAATACTCAGTATTTATACTGGTATTATTTAATAAAATAATGATTTTCTCTAATCTAGCCCCTTTATTTTAGGGACTTAGTCCCCATGGAGAGCATGGAGTGGGTACACAGGGGGAGGAGCTGATCAAGCAATAACCCTCCACATTCTGCTATTTGCCATGGGCCCTCAGAAGGCTGAGGACGTGATACCAGGGAAGGATTATATTTGCCTCTCTGGGTCCTCTTATAGCTACTGTGGGGATAGAACCCCATAGCTGCAGGTAAAGCAAAGTGCTTCCTCTGGTACCCCATGGAGATGTTTGATATGACTGGGGAGGAGCTGGAAATAAAGAAGAAGATTATGGAGTAATCAATCAATCAGTATCTATTGTGGACTTTCTTTGTGAAAGGCACCACTAGGTGCTATAAGGCATCTCCAGATGTAAAAAACATGGTCCAACACCCTTAAGAAGACCACATTCTATTTGAGGAGATAAGACATGCACAAAAATAGACAATCACCCAATAAGAAGAAGAAACTACTAAAAATCAGTAGGTGGATTAGACAGGAAATTCCGGAGAAGTTTGAAACCAACACAGATCATTGCAAGCTGGTGTACTATTAGTCCTTTGGTTACAAGGAGACTTTGGCCAACTTAAGCCAAAATAGAAATATAGTGACAAGGCATTTCACAGGAGTGAAGAAAGAGCTGACCAACAGAACTCTGGATGGATAGGAACTAGGGTCGCCCCCAGGAAACTTCCTTTGTGGTCATCATAATAGCATAGATGAGGAATAAGGGCCTGAACGAGCAGGGAGGCAATAAGAAAGAAAAGGGGACAAGGAGAAAGACATTTAAAAGTCCCACCCTCGAAACCTGGTAGAATACGTACTTTTCACTCTTCCTTTTTTTTTTTTTTAAGATTTATTTATTTATTTATTTATTTGACAGAAAGAGAGACAGTGAGAGAGAGGAACACAAGCAGGGGGAGTGGGAGAGGAAGAAGCAGGCTTCCCGCTGAGCAGGGAGCCCAATGTGGGGCTCGATCCCAGGACCCTGAGATCATGACCGGAGCCGAAGGCAGATGCCTAATGACTGAGCCACCCAGGCACCCCTGTACTTATCACTCTTGGAGACTGGAAAGAGATAGTTGATCTGATATAAGATTCGGGGATCTAAGAAACTGGGGAAAGGTTTGAAGAGCAAAAATATCATAGCAGAGTCTCAGTCACAACTACTAATTCCCCAGACTTGGATTTTAACCACTTAAGAACCAAGCCTAATTTTCTAAAATTGACTACCTGGAAAGTGCTTCTGCACAGAGAAATTCGACTCAGCAATCAGTATGTGAAGGAAATGTTTGGCCTTGTGGCTTTATTGAGCACTACTGACAGGACCAGGCATCCACGACAGCTAATCACAAAACTCCAATTAGCTCTTGTCTCCTAACGCCCTTCCATGGGGCTTCCACTGCTCACATGAGGCTGGCACACACTTGGACCTGGAGGGAACCCACAGAGACACAGAGAGCAAGCAGCCCAAGTGGTGGGAGAGGGTTACATCAGACTGCAAACAATGTATGAGTGCTGACAATGAGCTGTATTTTATAGGCGAGGAAACACATTTTATTTTTTAAACGAATAATATGAAGGGAGTTTTATGGCCACATGGTGAGAAATTAAAGAGTGGGGGTGGAATTACAAAGTTGACAAAATTGTATGTGGCAGCCACAGATGGCTCCCTTCAGTTCAGCCAAGTGGGAGGCAGTAGAGTTGAAGAATGACTCCCTGTGGTCCTTGTTTTCCTATTACCGATAGAGATTCTATACTGCTTAGGAAAACTTTACTCTCTCAAACCTCGTATTTCCATATTCCTATAAAGATTCCCAGAGGGGTAAACCTTGGGAGTCTCGCGATCTTTTCTCCATGCCACCTCAGAACCTTTGTCTAGGACAAATGATGTGACTGTTTACTTAGGAAGGAGGACCTGACCATGTGGGTTCAGCGCTATTCGTGCTTGTGTTTTGGAGTAGCCTGTCTTCAGCCAACTTTCTCCTCCACCACCAGGCACTAAAAGATTGCCTTATGGGAGAGACATGAAGCTCTGTCAGCGAGGGGTGGGTGAATCTATCTCCTTATTCAGTCATGAAGTATTAGGAAGCCCATTGTGGCCACACACTTAAACCACATCCCCACTCCAGCTGATATATTTCATGCTCATCTGTTGCGCTTCTGTATGTATCTCAAATGCCTTAGAACTCAAGGCAGAAAGAAAGCAATGGGTACCCCAAGATCCCAGTGTTCTTTAGATCCCTTACAGAGGTCAGAGATACTTACCCATGGGTTTCGCTAACTCTTAAGTCATCATGCTAATACTTTACATTTGTATAGCACTTTCCCACATTATCTCTATGTGTTTCACAAAGTCCGATGAGGTAGGTAGAGTAGGTATTATTATTTTATTTTGTAGATTAGAAAATTAATTTTCAAGAAAATCGAGTGGATTTTCCAAGGTTATCCAATTACTATGTGGTGGAGTCAGGAGTCCAACTTGGCTTTCTGACACCAAGTTCTGTAGGAACAAATGACTAGGATACAGTTTTATAATGAGGGTTAAGGGGCACGTGGATTTGGGTTCTAGTCCCAGTACAGCCTTTGGAAAAGTTAATCAAGTTCTCAAAGTCTTCTTTTCCTTACCTATAAGATAGGGATAACAGTAGGGTCATTTTGAGGATTTCCTGGAATAATGCAAAGCCACTAGCAAAGTATATATTCAGTATTCACTGGGTGTCAGCTTTTTATTACAGATTTAAGGCTGTTGAATACACAATCTGTTCACTAGCTTAGGTCTGGTGCAATTTAACCCCTAAATGCCTGTTTTGCCATAATTCCATAAGAACCTATCCACAACCCAGTGGAATTATTTTAAAGCTAAACTGAAAGCACTCTGTTCCTATATCAAGTACTTTCAACACAGTATCTATTACAAGGTCCTTCAGAACGGAGAGGCAGATTTTTGTAGTATTTTTTAGTAATGTTTTCTATAATATAGAAAATGTAAATTCACATAATCCTCTTTAAAACATTTGAGCAATTTATATTAAGAATCAGAAAAATGTTCCTATCTTTTGACTAAGTAATTAAACTTCTGGGAAATTATTTAAAATATATAAAAAGTCATTATACACACACGAGCACACACACAAAGATGTTTATCACAGAAGTATCCAAAATAGTAAAAATAACCAAAATGTCTAGCAACAAGTCTATTATTTAGAGTTCCTTAGTTGCAAAGAACAGACGGCAATTCTGACTGTCTCTAGCAAAAGAGAACATTGGAAAGACTGGGTAGTTCCTCAAATCAATGACATCAGGAAGGATGGGAACCAAGGTAACTCCAGGGACCTTCGCATAATGGTCTCACGGACAGTGTTTATTTGGGATACTGTGTTAGAATGACCCAGCTTCAGTCACCTTCTGCTTATCAACCAAACTTTGAGCGGGGTGACACCATGCTCAAGACTCTCTAAGCAGAGGATATGGAGGTCATATCTAACTGGCCTGGCTTGGGTCATCTGCTTGCCCCTCGGTGAGATCAAATGCAGAATGAAAGCACTGTGATCAGCAGTCTCACCCAGATCCCAAGCAAAGGGGGAGAGGCATTTCCTGAAAGGAAAGAATGATGCTGAGCACGAAGAGCAACACGTCTACTACTATGGCAGAATGACCACATAAATTATTATAGCTCAACTGGAGAGTATTTTACTATATTAAAAGTAACAATTACAGAGACGATATAAAAGGTTTAAAATGTAATTTTAAAGAAAAACACAAGATATTCAAATACGTGTGTGGGTGCACTACATACACTACTTGGTAGCAGGTAACTACTTTGTAGTTAGTTCTAACTACGAAGGACAAAAGATACTGGAAAAACATTGGAAGGAAATTTACCAAGGTCCTTAAGAATGGCTGTGTTTTGCAAATGATCTGGGCCCACCAAGGGGCTGGACCTATTAAGAGGGAAGGAGGAGCATTAACCCATTCAGTCTGATAAGTCAAATCAGGTCATAGGACTTGAACCGAAACAAAGCCAAAAGTCAAGGGTTGAGAACAAGTTGGAGGTGAGGAAGCTGGAGGGTTAGTGGCTTTGGGCTGATCAATGCTGAGCCGCCCAGACTTCCCTCTTTGGGGTGCCTCAATCCCAGGAAAAGGCACACATTTGAAGGAGACAGTTGGGGAGAAGGAAAGTGGGTGATTTTTCTGCCCCTCCTTTTTTTAAAGTTCTTATGATGATTTAAAAATCTTATGTGAATGAGAATGAATAAAAAACACATTTTAGTTTTAAATTGTTGACTCATTCTATTTATTTTTTCTAAATATCTACTGTGGCAGCACCTCTATTAGCTCAGTGACGGAAGCATTATGTTTGGAATGTGAGAAGTCTATTATACTCAACTGTTGTCAATATTCCTGAATTGTAAAATTTTACTTGTTTGACTTACAAGTTACCTAGTTCTATCAGAATCTCAAAATGCAATCTTTCCATTCTTCTATAACTTAATGATCCAGGAGGAGATTTTGCTTATGCTTAAGTGTAATGACTTCACAATTGTTTCTCTTGTAGGTTCAGTAATCTGTTTGTTTTTATAACTCCCCAAAGATTCAGGGATGAAAACATTGCCTAGAGCTTTCTTTACAATTTCTACAATTTTCCCCTTGATAATATGAGGACAAGGAAACTGTGAATAACAAATTACTTTTTGTAACGAGAAGGGCCTCTTTGCAAAACGAAGTAAAAAATGGGGGGGCTTCAGAATTTCCTGTACCTCGTTGGGAGATGGCACCCCTCTTTCATGTCTACAAAAGAAGAAGAAGACGACGACGACGACATTTGTGCTGGTGTCATGCAAAGAAACGTCAAAGTTTCTGGGAGGGGAAAAATACTGAGAAGAGAAAATATTCATGATGATGGTGATGATGATTCATTGATTATAGGTTTTTGAGGACCTTGAAAAAGAAGTAAAAAAATACATACTATATTTTATATACATACATAAAATATTCTATTTTCTGACTGCTGATATTCATATTTTGAAAAATCCATTCTGTAAGGCAGGAGAAAGAAACCCGTGTATTTTGCGGAACGATTGCCAGCCTTACTGTACACAGCTATTTAACACTTTCATGAGGAAAGGATGCACTGTAAGTCAAATGAGCTACTAAAGTCATATCATGAAACTTCCTTTGATTTAAAACTGTATCCTCTATTCTTTGAAATGTCCTTCAACCACAGAAGATTTTTTTTTTCTTTTTAAAAAAGCCCTTCAGAATGTAAAGAGAGTATCAAGAAATACAGGTTATGGGAGAGGAAGGAAGCCTGAATATGCACAGAATCCTTTGCGGGGCTGAGAACATCTTGGGAAGAACCACACACTTTAATCTTCAATGCTGTCATCTTTTCGTGATGAAAGCTTAAAATCTTAAAATCCAAACCAAAAGGTTCCAAGGAAAATTAATTTGTTAAATTAGGAGGAAAAAAAACCCCACAGCTTGTCACTTGAAATAATGAATGCCATAATTCAGTTCTTATGTGATATGTCTTAGACTTGAATATGCAAATATACCCATTGGGTTTTGAATTGGCTTTTATGCTTGCTGAGCTCTCCTCTCTAAAAAGGAATGGAAAAATATAAGACAGCCCTTTTTTTCTCCCCTCCGCACAAGCTATGGTGCACAAACCTGCATATGGAACCACGACATTAAACAAGTCCATAACGGCTCCGGCTACCCTCATAAAATCTGCTCTAGGACCTCATTCTTCCCCTGTCACTGCATGAACACTCAAGCAGGCCTCCGACTTTTCTGGATGCTCTTAGGTAATAAAAAGAAGTCTCTTATCACTTTAGGCTACCAAACACGGTCTTAGATTAATAATTAAAATATCTAGTCCCAATATATAAATACTTTTTAATGAAATAACATTATATTCTCAATTTAAAAGGAACATTTCCTTCCCTCCCCCAGCTCGGGCCTGCGGCAAGGGAGAAACTGCAGGTCCAGAACGAGGGCCTGGTCTGGTTTCTTGCCCAGGGGTTCTGCTCCTCTCCCGCCCATCTTGCTGGGGACCCCAGGGTTAGAGATCAAAGAGGAAGAATAGATAAGGGGAACAGGAAAGTTCTTACTTGCCAGATAACCTGGTGGTGATTTAATATACGAGTTTTCTGAGGCTCAACATGTGTTTAAAGCTGACTGCTTTTAGGTGTGTTTGTGGGGTGAAGGGTTGTCATTTATAGAGACATCCCCTTTCCCCCATCACTGGGGATCTTTCCCGTGTCATTCTCTCCACAGGGTGAATGAGTCCCAATTGGTTGCTTACTTCTCCTTCAGCTCCGAAGGGACCTCCATCTTCTCTGCAGCTCTGTGTTCTTTCTTCCAGGGGCACCTCTCAGACAAGACTTAAGGCAACCCCCACAAGGCTGTCCAGTGAGGGCAATCCTGACTCCACCATCAAAGCAGCCAGCCAAACTGTCTCTCCCCGTTTAGCTGAGAGTCAGAGTCTATAGGGCTATACCCCCCCGGCAAGTTTTCCCATAGCAGGCTCTTGAAATGGTTTTGTGGAGGGCCCTTTCCAATCATACATAGAGGGAAAGACAGGCCTCCCCTAGCCTATCTCCCTCGGGAGAGGGGCAGGGTTCATTCACAGCAAACCAACACCCCTCTCCAAAAACACTCTCTTCCTGATTTCCAACTTCCCCCCTTATATACTCTTATCACAGGTGAATTACTTAAGGGTTATAAAACTGATTTTCCCCCTCCTCTCCTCATCCCCTCCAACGCCTTTTTAAAAATCCTGTATGGTGGTCTGGCATTCATGTCTTCAGTTGACAAAAAATCCTATTTTAATATATCAGTGTTCACAAGAATATTCTAGTTCCATCCTAAGATTTCGAAGAACGAAGATATATGTCAGGTATTGGCTGCTCCAGATTTCAATAAAAGTTACAGATCCTCAGTGTAACCCAAAGGTAATACAAATGTGAGTGATTATAAATTCAAGAATGCAGAAGAAAAATACCAGAAAGGCAATGCCCACAAGCTACTTACGGTTCTGTTATTGTCCTATTAAGCAAATCAGTATCAAAGAAAATATGTTGAGAACATGTTCGCAGCAGAAATTATTTACTTGTATCAAACAGTCATTGTTTTCACGCCTGTTCATCTTCTTAACACTATATATGCTGCCTCCCCAGAGACAGCCTCGTCAATTACACGGTCCTCCTTTCACACTTACATCAAGGCCAAGAGTAAACTGTTTCAAGCACAATGCAACAGCCTGTTTCTTTTGAAGCAAATAAAATAGGGCCATCATTTTCAATCTTGCCTTTTTTTTTTTTTTGCCTGAAATGTGACAGGATAAGAATTAGGCTAAAGAGAGAAGCATGAAGAAACATTTTCTTCCAAGAGGCTGAATGGCACTATCTTAATAATACACTTCCTGATGGGTAAGCAGTGAGTTCTTTTGTTTACTAAAATACCTCAATCAATTTTTCTTTTAATGACTTTCATCGCCATTACTTACATAGTGCTGAAGGACATTTCAGTCCTGAATCGTTTCTTTCCTCGTGTTCTTTATTGTTCAGAACAAGCACGCACCGTGGTCATGTGATATTCCTTATTAGCTGTAACTGAAGCTTAACGGATATAATTAATGGATTATTGCAACCCTCTCTTTAGTTCCTCGGTTCCTTTTATCCTTAAAGAGATGAATTCTAATAGTGGCATTATCAGATTCTAAATACAGTAGAGACAGATTAGAAGTATGAAATGCCCCTTATGACTTACCATGTGGCTTATTGTAGTAATAGAATAAATGTCCGTCCAGAGGGATATTGTTAGATTTTTAGCACTTCCCCCTTGACTATCCTTGGAAACTAGAAATCTTGGTTCCAAAATCCTCCTAAGCCCCGTCCTCACTGTGTGAGATCAGCTAGTCCCTTATTCTCTCAATAATGTCATCTGTAAAATTACCCCAGCAAGAATTGTCCAGCCTAGATAATTTCTTAAGTCAATTATGCTCCTCCAAACTTTAACCTTTGATGCTACACTGTATTCCTAGCATCTGCCTAGGGCTTAATAAAAAAAAAAAGTATGGTACAATTATGGGTAATTTTTATCTGATTTATTTATTTATCCACTATTTTCTCAGGTTTCTATAATGAACAGGAATTATAATAAGAAAAAAGTTATTTAAAAAGAACAAAAGAAAAAATTAAAAATTAACAAAAATACATTTGGGGGTCTTATCTACCCCCAAGGCTCACCCAATTATATTTTAGAATTCAAAACAGGGACACCCGGTTGGCTCAGTCCATGGAACATCCAACTCTTGAGCTTCGGGTCATGAGTTCAAGCCCCATGTTGGATGCAGAGATTACATAAAAAATAAATTAATTTAAAAAAAATTCAAAACAACTTGATGTGTAGAGATTACCAAGATATATTTAAGAAATCTAATCACAAGAAATCTAATCACAAGATGTAGCATTGTGTCAGACTTTAATAACATTTGTAGAAAATCTATATATGGAAAAAGCAAATGAGAGAAAAAAAAAAAAGTAAGACAAATCACATGCTAGGCCGGTTCCAGCGCACCAGGCTGAACAGCAAACCTGGGCTCAACTCAGTTCGATTTAACCAACATTTATTGAGTCCAAGGCATTGCCAAGTGAAGAGGAATGGGGAGATGATGGTACAATAGAAGGGATAGATACTGAAACAACTCCCAAACTAGTCAGACTGGCAAAATGTGCTAAACAGAGGCAGACATGAGACCCTGGAAAGTACTAGTTAATTCTGACTGGGGAGATCAAAGGCCTGGTATGCTCCGCTAAGGGGTTTTATATTCTAGGGTGGTCTGTGCTCTGCGTTCTTGAACAAATTATTTAGTCTTTCTGTCCATCTGTTTTCTCAGATGAAAACTAAAAAGACCGGATTTTTAAATTTCTAATCACATCGGCTGTAAACTTCCAGCACTCCATGATTTAATGGTGTGACAGTGATGACGCTTCTTTATCTAGAGCTTCTCTCACCTTCTTGCTCTCCTTCCCAGATCACTCACTACTGTTGTCAGGCTCTGTAACTAAATCCAACTCTGGGGTTATACCTCTTCCTCTCTTCGAATTTCTTCCTGACTAGTAAACTACGGACCCACCCAAGTTGCAGATAGAAAACACAGTGTTTGACCTGGGTGTGTACGATTAAGCAACTTTGGTTCAAAGCTCCCCGTTCTTCATTATTTCTCTTTAAGGCATATTAATTAAATGTGAGGTAGGGCAGGAGGCAAACGGAACAACTTGTTAAATTAGCTGTTTTTATAATTAACTGGCTTTGGCTGTCATTCTAATTTAAAGGCACACAGAGTGCTCATACTTTCTTTTTAGTCATAGTGATTTTTCAAGTTTCTGTGAATTTTACACATTAACCTTGAAGCCACATGGTTTTCTGACATTCTTTGAATTCCTTAAATAGATCTAGGGGGTTGGATTCAGGGCTGGCTTTTATTAGCATTACACTCTTAGCAAATCATAGCCACTTTGCTTTCTTTTTTAAAGAGCATTATTATTGGATCCATTCAAAGGGGAAAATCATGTGGCCTCCATCTGATGAACCACTCAAGACAAACACCAGAACAAGTTATATATGTATATGAAGCCGTCTTCCTGTTATTTATTAAAACACATGTGAAAGTAATGTTTCAATTTATTCATCCATTTAATTAAAAAAATATTTATTGAGCTCCTGCTAGGTGAAAGGCAAAACATCATTAAACAAAATGACCCATCCCTTCCTGTGAATTTATTCTTTTCTTGTGACATTACAATGATTCAGTCCTTTAAAAATTCTCCAGAAACTGCAGGGGCAAGAAGCTTTTGGATGAATCCTAAAGCTGAAAGGACAAAATTGACTAGAATGTGAAAGAGAAAAGGAAGCTTGAGCAGGGAGTCTCAACGTTAGAGCTATTGACACCCTGGGCTGGATAATTCTTTGTTGGGGGGACTGTTCCTTTGTTGTAGGATGTGGAACAGCATCCCTGGTCTCCACCTACTAGATGCCAGTAGCACCCCCCCACTCATCCCCACCCCCAGTCGTGACACCCAAAAAATGTCTCCAAGCACTGCCACTGTTGCTGGAGTCAAATTCACTCCTGGTTAAGAACCACTGAGCTAGAACGATTCTGATCATGTGCCAATCACCAACATTTATTCCTTTTGCCTCTTAGAGATCATAGCAAAGCCTGTGCACCTTCATCTGTGCGCATTTAGATTTCACACAGAAAAAATCCCATTCCTGCAGCTCTAACTCTGCCATCAAGGGGTAATGATAATGGGTGGGGGCTTCATGAAAGGGACTGAGAAGGTAGCTACTGGGTGGAAGTCAGGATTAAAACCGAGTTGTCCTAAATGGGGGTGAATTTGTACTAATAGAGCCACGTTGTCTGCTGCAGTCTCTCTCATGACGGATGTGGTAGGAATGGCATGGGGGACTGCAATGTGGTGCCCCCAGGAACTTGAAGCTACAAGTGTCTTGGGAGTAAAATTCAGAAATTAATATTTTTATGTATTGAGTGGAAATGTGCAAAGAAACTTCAAGGAGTGGTTGTCACACTTGTAGTGTGTATAGAAGTCGCCTAGCAGCGTGTTGAAAACACAGATTCCTGGGCCCCACTGGCAGAGATTCTGATGTAGCAGCTGTAAGGAAGGGCTGAGTATCTGCATTTTTAAGACACATCCAAATGATCCTGATGCATAGGGTCTATGAACTTGTCTTTGAAAGACAGTGCCTTGAAGATGAAAAATCGCTGACAGGTTTTGACTATGACCTGATTGGAGTCATTGCCACGTGTTAAGAAAGGATAAGTTCATCAGTAAGGGCAGAAAGGCAAGGTCAACTATAATCATGTCAAGAAAGGAGAGTCCCCGGGGCAAAGTGGACAGTGCCCATCTAAGGCCCAAAGGAAAGGATGACCCTGCCTGAGGACTCAGCTTGTCCCTCCCTTAAGTCAACCGGGGTCCCTTTTGGAGATGGATGTTCCACGTCATCTTGGCCTAATGTCATTAATCATTCAAAGTGTAAAACTGGCTCCCCTCGCCTTCCCTGGGTTATGTCCTATGGCAACTCTCCTTGCTGTGAATTAATAAGTGGATATTCAGATTGTATATATATCAGTCTATGAGCCTGGGTAATGAGTCCTTCCCATAGAAATGGTTCTATTCTCAGCAGGCTGACAAAGCTCAGTTTCTAAGGCCGGAACTTGAACTGTGGTAAATTAACAAAGGTAAGACCAGTAGTGTGTTGGCAAATTTTTGACAGAAGGCTCTCCAGAAAAAGAAGGGGGGGGAAGGCCTGAATCTGTAGCACTGGCCTATCTCCATGGTGCAAATACACTTCCACCATGGCCAATTCCAAGCTTCTGGCCCAACGTCGATCTCTGTGGAGTGAGGAGACAGCACACCGTTATGAAGTATTGTTGCCATATGCATACAAGAAATGTGAATAATCTCAAGGTATAGATAGTAAAATAATTATGAAGGGAAGAGTGTGGAATAATTATTACCTTTGTTTTTAATTTATTTAATATTATTTTAAGTTCATTTATATAACTGAATTTTAAATAATGGCTGGTTTAAACAACCAATTTACAAAATTCCCGAAGCTTTAACAGTTGGCCTCATGAGCTGGTATAGGCTGACTCCAGCATACCACTGGAAGACCGATCTGTGTGGACTAGTTTGGATGAACAGATCACCTTCCCTGGAAGACACCTCTGTTTCAGATGTGCACATTCTTTCGAGTTTCTTGTAGATGCAGAACAGGTCCATTTTACTACCCACTTGAGCTTAAAAATCAGCAACCCAAGCCCATTAATCTCTTAGATGTGTCTAATCCTTTTAAAGTACACAAACAGCCATCACACACATAATTTCAACTGATTTTTGTAACCACCTCATGAACTGAGTATAACGGATGTCTCCCTCCTTTACAAATGAAGAGACTAAACAGAGAACAGCTTCGTTACTTGCTCACACTTAACCAGCTATTCTACGGAACAGCAGAGAAGCAAGGGAACTACCATTTATTGAATGTCAGCCTTAGACCAGACGTCAACATCTTGTTTAATCCTCCACGTAAACCTATAATATAGACATTATTGTCCAGATTTGAAGTATGAGAAAATCAAACTCAGTGAAATTATGTAACTTACTCAAGGTCATATCCCTGGTAAGTCTAAGTCAGGATCAACTACACAGTACTTTTCAAACCCTACTGTACATCAGAATGCCACGGGAGCCTGCAAAAATACAGATTATACGGCCCAAACCCAGGCATTCTGATTCAGTGGATTGAGGGTCAGGCCCAAGATTTTGTATCTCTACCAAGCTCCTTGGGTAGGTACCCATGATGCCAGGCTGGTCCACTGTTGGAATAGCCCTAAGTGGTACCATGCAGCCTTATTACGTGCTTCTTAGGAACCCAGGTGTCCTGACTCCTGGTCCTGTCCTCTGTCCACTGCAACACATCACACTAGTTTCTTCTAACCTCTAAACTAGCTAAAGGATGATACTGTGTATATATTTGTAAATGTTTATTACATACAATAAATTAATGTTCTAATTTATAATAATGTATATTTTCTTCTAATCAATTGACAAACACATAATGGTTCTGAGCTTTTGTATAGACTGATGTTGTATGGAAAATATAATGGTCATGAAAACTGTTGTATGAAAATATTTTAGAAACCTCCCAAGGGGCTTTATTATTAAGGTTCTGGACAGTCCTAGAAATAAGAAATTAAAAGTAGAAATTTGTCGTCAATGGTCCATGTAGGGAAAAAATTACATATGTGTTGCAGAACATCTGGAATCATCCATGGCAAAATAAGTTTCTCCAACGTGCATTTTCAAATTTCAGTTTTGCTTCAGGGAAAACTGACTTCTTAGTCTGCTGGTATTTATACTTGGGATAGCTGCACTAAAGCAATACTTAATGATAACATTAATTATAATATTTATAAGACATCTTTCCATGAGGCTCTCCAATAACTGCAGTCATGTAATCTTGCTCTCAATGTGGGCTCAAGAGAGAGACGGGATTATCAACTCCGTCTTTGAGATGACAAGCCTGCGTTTCTACACAGACCTTAGACATCTTGCTGAAGGTCATTCACAGACTTAGCAGTCAAGAGAGAATCAGAACGTAGGCCTCAGGAATCCTAGCTCAGGATAGCCCCGGTTATACAACCACTCTCTCATTTAACAGATGAAAAGTGTCTGCACAGAGGGTCAGGGGGAAGGGTGAACGCCAAGCAGGGAGACTCAAGCCAACCAGCTTGGTTACTTGGTAACAGCTTCAGTGAAAGGACAGGAGAGAAGGAGTCAAACTCTTGTCTAAAATTAAACTATTGGTTTGAAACACTCATTTCTCTTTATTTCCCATTACCACAGAAAAATATGAGTTGACATTTACTCTTTATAGCTTATCAAATCTGACCTGGGAGAACCTATTACAGCTTCTGAAAATGGATGTTTTATTAAAATAGCTTTGGTTCAATGTATCATATTTGTACATGAACAGTTGGGAGGCAATTCAAATAATAAGGGACCCATGAATGCTTACTCAATTAAGATTATAATTTAATTATCTTCTATTGCAATAGATGATTGGGGGAAATCTATCTCAGTTTTTGCCCCACCCCCACTGTTCTTCCCTCTGCCATCCTCTTAAAATACCAAGTATCCCTGGTGAGCATTCATTTTGCCCCCTGCTCAAGGGTGGCGCGTCAACTCACTGTATCTCCCCAGAATGTTCATTTCACGGATGACTGAAAATAGTGACAGTGTTTTACCCCTTCCAAATGATGAGTGGCTTTATGAGTTGAGGAACTTGGATTCTTTTTATGGTTCAGATCTCCACTGTTATTAGAAAGCATGAATCACATGCCGAGAGTTCCAAAGTCCAGGCTCTCCATCGGTGGGAAGTCTCCCCATTTCTCAGGAGCCCAGGACGGTCCCTGTAGGCCCAGGAAGAGGCTGGAAGCACCTCCACAGGTCCAGCATTGGGTCTGAATTTGGGAGGAGGCAGAGTTCTCAGGCTGTAGTGAAAATCTCTCCTAATTCTGCCCCATCCTTTCTTCCCCTTGACACTGACTTAGTTCAGGCTTCTCCCATATCTAAAATATGCCGCATGCCTCATACATTCGGGGGCCACCATCAGCACTCAAATGTGAATTGTTCTTGCTATGGCTTTGCAGTCTTTTAAGACCATTGAGTTTCTCTCCCTTCTAATCAAGTTTCCTCTGCTCCAACATAGATGTCTTCAGGTTTCTACGCTGCTTAAAAACTTTCCATGGCTCTCTACTAGTTCCAGGAATGTTTCTCAAAGTGCATTAGAATCGCCTGGGTGAGCAATTGCACTACTGGGTATTTACCTCAAAGATACAGACGTAGTGAAGAGAAGGGCCATATGCACCCCAATGTTCATAGCAGCATTGTCTACAATAGCTAAATCGTGGAAGGAGCCGAGATGCCCTTCAACAGATGACTGGATTGAGAAGATGTGGTCCATATATACAATGGAATATTACTCAGCCATCAGAAAGAATGATAACCCAACATTTGCAGCACCATGGATATAAGTCAAGCAGAGAAAGACAATTATCATACGGTTTCACTCATTTATGGAACATAAAGAATAGCAGGGAGATCATTAGGAGAAGAAAGGGAAGAATGAAGGGAGGGTAAACAGAGGGGGAAATGAACCACGAGAGATGATGGACTCTGGGAAACAAACTGAGGGTTTTCAGTGGGGAGGTGGGTGGGGGGATGGGTTAGCCCAGTGATGGGTATTAAGGAGGGCACGAATTGCATGGACACTGGGTGTTATACACAAACAATGAATCATGGAACACTACATCAAAAACTAATGATGTACTGTATGGTGACTAACATAACATAAAAAATAAATAAAGAATCGCCTTGGTGGCTTTTTATACAACTGCACATTATCAGGTTCCACCTGAAAGCTAGTGTATCAGACCCTTTAGGAGCTGGGAACTGTATGAGAACAAGCTCAACCGGTGTCTCATCCACTCTATTAATAGTGTGAGACTTACTGACCTGTAGGATAGTGTCCATATGCCTTTGCATGACTTTTACTACCCCTTAAAAGTGGGCTCCACTGTCTTTCCAGTCTCGCCTCCTGCCACATGGAATCACTGATACTCCTTATCAGAAAAAAACTGTGAAAGACTTTGAAATGAGAAAAAAAAAAAAACCGGGGGCATCTTGTCTAGCATACCCTCTGGGTTAGTCGTGCCTCGTTGTCGTTGAGCTTTTTTACAAGTCTGCCTGTTGTATAAAATTGATAGATGCACAGAAATGCACCTGAATCATGTCTAGTGGAATACAGCTGATTCTCACTCTGTGGATGAACCCGTTTTGCATCTTCTTGAAAGCTCACTTCAGCTTTCTTCATTGTCTATTGTGTGGTTCTTTGAATTCTCCTTTGAACCAGTTGTGACACATCTTACTGGTTCCCTCATTAATTAATAAATTAAATAAAATTTGACATGTGTTCATGTCATGAGGTCATGATTTTACCTTTAAAAGAATTATCCTTTAACACCCTAAACATGTGATAGTGTCGCCCATGTCTCTGTGGTGGTATGGTCTCCTCTGCCTCCTGCCTGCTGTACCTCTCTTCCCCTACCCAACAGTTTCTCCAGTGAATTCCCTCTCACCCTTCAAGGCTCCACAAAAGTTGTCAAGCAACAGCTTCTCTATCAAACTTCAAGCCCAACCCATTCATCCATCCATTCCCAACTAGGCCCTTTTGCTCCTTGTTCCCACCTTGTTCAAGCATTTCTCACATCAGATTCCAGGTGATACTTGTAGGAACTGCTCAAAACCTGACGGCACAATGACGACCACTTCTCTACTCAACCCCTCCAGACCTCAGTTTCCTTATCTATAAAATGGGGTAATAATAGCACTGACTTCACAGGGCCATTGTCAGGGTTAAATGAGTTGATCCATGAAAATACTTAGGGTGCTACCTGGTGTATAGTCAGTTTTGAATAAATGTTAGCTATCACCATTTTTTATTATATTTTTCTAATTAATAGCTTTGGATCCCCCTTGTCTTAGGTGGCAGAAACCGCTAGCTGTCCACAAAATCTGCTTCCTGGGGCTCTATTTCTCAGCCCCCATTCTAGTTAGGTATGATCACAAATGGTATATGCACATTTCAAGTCTGGCCCATAAAAATTCCCATCTGTGCTCCTCCAAGCCATCTTCTTTCATGTGGGCTGCAGTAGAGACTTCAATGACCGGAAAAACCTTGGAAACCAAATGTTAAAAATGGCAGATGTGCTGTCAGCCAGGTTTCTGAATGACTGCCTGAAGCAGCACTCGACCTTCCTCTCTCTCTCGTCAACACCCCAGAAAGTGCAATATATTCCTCTGTAAGGTTTCCTTCTCGCAAGAGCTTGTAGGCTTTGCTGAGCACAAAGATGGGTCCATTTTCTTCCAATACCAAGTGGAAACGGACGCTACTTAGACCACCATTTCCACAAGATGTCACAGTCCCTTTCATGATGCCTTTTTACTGGTCTGATCAGCCTAGAGGAAAGCACACATGCGATGGGTTTCTACAGGACAAGAGCCCTCTCTGTCGGGACCAACCTTAGCCAAGGATGTGCTGCACTTGTTCCAAAGTTACAGCTGTTCATGATTAGCTCTTGCAGTTCATGCACAGAGCCAGGGACATATGGGCTCCAAGGGTGGATCTCATTTCAGTGTCAGCCACCTTACAGAACCAGATGTACTGGGCTCCCTTTACCAGGATGACCTTTACCTGCCACTTTTACCCAAAGAGTCAGGCAGATTTTTGAATCCCAGAAAATACAAAGATCTCTTTACACTCTTCTTGAAGCCTGCTCATTTACATAATGAAGAGTAGCCATTGACCTGGCTTGTCCTCGAACCAAGTGATCTTCATCCTAGGATGGTGGAGAAGCCGGAGGTTTTGGTTCAGCCTTTAGTGAGCACTGCAGCTGGATGCTGTCTTGACCAGCACCCTTTTACATCATTCCTTTTATGTCTCTTTTCTACAGTGACTACCTCAGCAACAGGAGCAATGCATAGGATTTGGAGAAGAAAACACAATCACTATGTTTACAGGGTCCCAAGGAGGGTAGCTATTGCTGGTTTTTGCTCCATAACCACTCCCTTCCGACAACTGTGAGGACTAGACGTGATCACACAGTACAGTGCTTCGATCAGCCCTTGGCACATGGTGAACCCTCCGTCCTTCTCTTTAGCGTTGCCGGGGCAAGGCTATGGACCACTGTGTGGGGTACGTTCTCAAGAGTCCACGCAGGAATGAATGTCTCGGCCTTATGGGGTTCCTCTAGTCCCTGCAATAGGTCTTTGTAAACTTCTGCCAAGTTATTTCCGAGCAGTTACCAAGGCAGTAAAGCAGTTATTCAGGGGTAGATCCTTTCTGTCATGGTCAGTGCAGCCAGCCTGCCCTCCACATGCATTTCTTCCCCCATCTTCCCTTCAGGGGTCCCTGCCCATGCGTGCTCGTTGCCCTCCTTCCTCTCTCCCTCAGAAGCTGTGAGCGTGGGGGAGAGGAGAGAAGACTGCAGTTTTGCCAACTCTTGGCAGGAATCTCTCTATCTTATTTTGTTTAGAGGACGCTTCCACCAGGCCCTTCAGCTGTGCAAAGATAACAGCATAAAGCATTGTCTCCACAATTAAGAGCCAGGCTAGTCAGCACCATCTTCATCAGAATGACGTCTCTTCCCAAGAGGTAAAGAAGCAACTCTATTACTATTGGCAATGACTCAGTGTGCGTGCATGTGTGTGTGTGTGTGTGTGTGTGTGTGATGGAGAGACAGAGGCAGGCAGGTGTGAGCGGAAGAGAGGGAATAAATGAGTGTTCTCTACAATGAATACAGAAAATTTAAGGACCCTTTCACAATCCAGTTCTAGACCTAAACACCGTGTTATGAGAAGTCATACTTTCTATGGTTTTTCCCCTCTGTGAGCATTGTATTTCCTCAGTCTGCTGGGCAGTTACTTAGAGAGCACTTTCCAGAGAGGATGATACAGCACAGTAAATGGCCCAAGGGACTGCTCTGTTCAAACCTAAATCAAAAGTCATTAACACTGCCTGATGGCCATTTGGCAGCCTCAGGGAAAGACATTCACAGCAGCACCTACCCACCTCCTTGGGTCCCGACCCCGACAGCTCCTGCTGACCAGGTCGAGATTGACTGGGTCCTGGCAACCGGCATTCCAGGTGGCTGGTTGAATCCGGCGCCACACTGCCAACCCTGGAGAGCCACCGCTCCAGAGATCACAGGGTCGGAAGGGGACCCGAGCCTCACATGCCCACGCTGGGACAGTGAGCTGGAAGAGCTGGATATTTAAGAACAGAAGATTGCCTTGTCATCACACATATTTGGTCCCCAAAATGTCTACTTTAAATCTTTTCTAGATACATCCATAGGTAAGAACAGGTGAACAAATACCCTTGCTCTCTTCATACCTAATACAATTAAAATAAATTTATCAATTCAGGATGGACCAAAAATGATATACAATTATCTGGAGGAACAGGTCTGATATCTCTTAACTGAGTTTAAATTACTTGCAGTGAATGAGGGGGACAGGAGAGAGAGTGTACAAATAGCTATATTTTTAAATAAATATAAATGTTGGTGAGTGCTAGAAGGGAGTTAAGAGGGTACAAAGAGTGAGAGGAACGAGGCAGGGGCTCACTTGACACTGGGCAAGGAGACATCTGAGCTGAGTCCTGAAGGACGGGGAGGAGGCAGCTTTGCCAAGAGGTGGAACAGCAGGTGTGAGGACTTGGAGGCAGAAATGGGTTTGGTTCATTAAGGACCAGGAAAAGGCCCCGGGGTGGCTGGCACTCATTAGTCAGGAGGAAGAGGCTAAGACAGAAGGGGAACACATAAGGGGGAAGCTGGGGTGAGCAAGCCCCCCACCACGGCAAGAATGGATTGAAGGTACATAAGCACCATGTGGAGAAGAGCTTTCTAAAAGTTCGAGCCATCCAGATGGAATGGGCTGCTCTGGCAGAGAAGTGCCCAGCCACCAAAGCTCACCTCCGCTGTTCTCGAAAACGTGGTGTCCAATTCCTCCGGTCTGAAGTTTGGCTTCACAATTATCCTTATCACATACTGTCTTGTTAGAGTCAGTCCCTCCCTCCAGCCTGGCTGGCTCTTTCCAGGTAAGCGTGTCTCCGATGTTCTCATCCGGAAGCTGGAGGTGAAACTGTCAGCTACAGCAGGGCTGAGGACAGCTGGCTGCTAAATCTGCCATCCAGCAGAGCGGAGAGGCTCTTCTTAGGGATGTAATGCCGAGGGTCAGGCTTTAGACAGGGAGCAGATGACCTTTACTATCTGCGATTCCTGACCGCGTCTATGAGATCTGTGTGAATACATCACAAAGTATAACACACATTCCGGCACTAATGGGATTTTAGGGGAACGTGTCTTCATGAAGATTCAGTATGTAGACATGGGGAAAGCAAATTTCTCTTTTTCTTTTTCTTGGTAATATTAAAGTACAACATTTTTGTTATCATTAATCAATATTTCTTTTTATGCCAACAACATATTTCTGACAAGTGTCCCATATTCCCGGTATCTTTTCTACAATTGCTTCAGCATTTGGACCCCGGGGTTGGAGGCCAGCCAGCCATCCACTCATCACCTAGGGAGGGGAGTGTGTGATAGCCATTATGCCGCGGGTCCCTTTTCAACCCAGATGCTGTTTTCATTTTTGCTACCATTAGAATGTTCCTATTTAGGGAAGCCAGGCTTTCAAAACCAGCATTTTGAAGAACCACTTACCTTAAGCATTGGTGCACCGCAGGCAGAACCAGTTCTTTCTGGCAAACGTGGAGCATCCAGCCACAGGTCAATATTCTGCACTGTGGGCAAGTTCACCTTCATTGCCACTGCTGGGGATCACCTGGAGCTGGGAGCATCTGGCTTTGGTAACTTGTTCCCCTAAGTGCAGGTGTTTAAGCTTTGGTTTCCTTATTTATAGAATTAGAGACATGAGATTCATCTCATAAAAAAAATTTAATTTTTTTTTTTTTTTGAAATCCCGTCTCCTGAAAATACAGAAGAGTTAGAGAAAGAAGCTGCCAGTGTGCCCATCTGACCACACAGCGCGGACCCAGCGCTGCTTTGGAAGAGACTTGATATTGCCATTCTGGGTTCTCACTGCCTGTTCCCGAAGAGGCTCTTGTAAGCAGAAATCCCGGGAAAAGACCTTCAACACAAGGCCTTAGAATCTCCTTCTCTCATGTTAGATACGCCAGGTAAGAAATGGGATGTGGTCAGAGCCACTTCCGTGTGATTCTAGTTCTCAAAGCCTGGTCTGCAGATCACCTGCATCAGAATCACATGGGGTGGCACTGGGGAGACGCTTGTTTGAGGTGAAGATTCCTGGACTCTAGCCCAACCTAGCGAGTGAGAATCTCTAAGGAAGGAACCCGGGAATTTGCTTTATTTGCTAAGTTACGCATGTGATTTTTAGATATACTAAAGATTGAGAACCACCAGGATTGCTTTTCCTAGATGGACTTTTTGGTCTATTTTTAGTCTAGTAATTAAAATAATGGCAGACAGTGTTTCCTCTGTGTTAGTCATTGTTCTAAATGCTTCTATTTATATATGTATTAATTGGACCCTTACAAAACTTTATGACACAAGTGTATTAGAACTCCCATTTTTCAGAGTGGACAGAAACACAGAGAGGTTAAGTTACTTGCTCAATATCACACAGCCAGGATTCACACCCAGGCAGAGTCTGGTTTCAGAGTCCACACATTTAACTCAAGACAGGCGCTTTTATGCCTTGGTTTTCTACAGTATGACCACATCCCCCCATATCCCACCCGTCTGGCAAACATCTCTTCTTTCAAAACTAACTTAGCATTTTTGCCACTGTGAATCTTTTTCCTTCCCCCATGAGGCAGAATACTTCCTTCTACTGTGTGAAAGGAAAGATGGGAGCACAGGCAGGTGGCAAAGCTGCTATCTTGCCTCTTGGCCTTACCCCTGACACGGTGACATCTACTACTTGTTAGTATTGGCATTAAAACCACAGTTCTTGGGTTGTTACACGTGACCCTACCTCACAACAGTCACTGACATCGAGTTTGCCTATCAATCAAACTGTGAAAACCCACGCCAGATTTCCTAGGCGTGAAGTAAAAGTTCCCCTCATTTACTAATTAGGGCAGCTCCATGTGAAAGGCTGACTCTTGTTTGTCGAAGGAGTGAATGAATGAATGAATGAATGAATGAATGAATGAATGAATGAATGAATTCTGTATGACTACACGTTATTCTCTGGTGTCTCATCAGTGCCCTGGGCGATCAAGCTTCCCGTCCTTATCACAGCTCCTTTCCCTCTAAGCCAGAGCTCCTGCTTTGCTAAGGAGGGTCATTACCGATCCTTGGCAGTTGGAAATGTGCACAGCCACACCATAACGCCTCATATTAGGTAGTGCTTTTATCCCAAGTAGACTGCAAATCCTTTTGAATTGTCTGATCCATCCCACAATAGAGCTGGGACTTGGGCATTATTATCATCCTCGTTGTGTATGCAGAACCAGCAGAACTGAGGGAAGGTTAATGACTTGCCCAAAGTCACCACATGTGAGCCACTAAGCCAACCTCAGAAGCACCTTCCTCACCCACAGGCTCGTCCTTCTATCCGGGGGTCCTTCCCGCTCTCCTGGACTCCTACTGCCCTTTGCTTCAGTGCCACCTGCAAGCTCCGGTCACTTGTGCGTCTCCTGGTGTCTGATACTCTTTCACTCCCAACGAGTACATTTCCAGTGTGACAATCACTCCATCAGCCACTCAAAGCAGGAGCATTTGAAAGGAGGACGGCTATCTTCCAAGAGTACAATTATTTATGTGCACAAATAATCGTGCACATAATTGGCTAATGGAGAGTGCAATCGGCCGCATGTGGGCATAATTAGCCACTTGCCCCTCATTTGGAGGGTATAATTATCAAAGCAGGCAATTTTATATCTGCGGATAATTGTACATGCAGAAGAGAATGGTGGATAGGAAATCCGGTCCTTAATTACTTTTCATGTCGTTATTTCCAGAAAAGCATTTTAAGATAAAGGTAACTTTCTGTTTTCAATTGGCTGCTTGGATCAACTGGCAGATCTCGTCGTGAGGAGAAGGCAGAGAGCAGGGCGTAGGAAAGCATGCGCCAGGATTTTGTGTACCAAGCTGAAGTCTGAAGCTTCCTCGCCAGAAAAACCCCAGCAGCCAATTACCCTGGACATTACACCGCGGCCCACCTAGTGATCAGCCATCTGCCTACGCAGACAATAAGGCTCAGTTTTTATTCTTCTCCATTACTGTGTATCATTTTTGCTTTAGCAGTTTTAACGTTTTCCTCACTTTGTGGTTTTATAATCTCAGAAACGCCAGTTGGCTTGGCACAGTAAGTGATTTTGTTCGCTGCTGGAAGTGGGTCATTTAAAATGCTTTAACAATACCTTTAACTAGTCATTCATCTGGGGATGTACACAGAATAATAAATTGAGAACACATCTCTTTGTGGTTTTTCCAAGACATTAGATGACAGAGATTTTAAAGTCTCTGCTGTGCCCCCTGCTTTCTGGTTTAAACAGCTCTGCAAAACTTTCCCACTCTCCCACTCAATCACACAAAAATACACTTGCTAACAGCAGATCCTAAAAATACATGTCACATGCGAGCACAAGGGAAATTATTTCTTAACATGAATTGACTCTTTAGGAATATGCAAGCTGAGTAATTTTTTAAAAAGAAACTCCAAATCTCCTATTACACTCTCCTTCAACTCCATCAGAGCCTTGTCTTGGGGGCGGGGGGGGGGGCACTAGTACGCACAGTGGTTGGGGGACAGGCTTTTTGGCATTAGAAAGATGTGGGTTCCAAGCTTGACTCTGCCACTTGCCAGATCTGTGAACTTGGATAAGTTATTTAAAATTTCTGACTCCATTTCCCCGTCTGTTAAATGAGTTGTTCTGAAGATTAAGAGGAATGCAGGCAAAGTACCTAACACAATGCTGGGCACCATGTAAGGGCTCAAATAAGTGGTATCTATTATTAATATTAAGAGCTTCATCTTTTCATCTATAGCGTCCCTAATCTGTACCAGACATGACACTCGATCTCCTGTGTTCCGGGCTCACATCCCTACTAAACGGATCGGAATGTTGTCTTTCATATCTTTAGAGTCCACACAGAATCATGCCCATAGAATGCTCGATAGCTGGCAAAGGACGATGGCGCATAACACCCCGCGACATCTCCCTCTGACATCCACTGACCTTGAGCACAATGTCACCCCGCCCTCTACGGCTTCAGGATCTAGATCATAAACTCTATCCTTCACCCCCTTCTCCACGGTCACCCTCCTGGCTGGAGGGGTCCTTCTAATCTCTGTGGAGACCTCTCCAGCTTTAGGACCTCTGCCATCACTCTACTCGAGCCACTCTTTAGACTTCGTTACCCCTCATAGCTGAGGCACCCCAGGATCTTGAGTTTCCTTTGACCTTGTTATGTCCCCTTCCTTACCTTCCACCTGGCGGGTACTCGACTGTGCACATCTCGTCCCAGCTCTGCTTTCAATGCTTTCACGTCGATAGCTGGAAACTAGTCACTGTGGGAGTATTTATACCACATGATAAGCAAATGCTACAACTCAAGGCTTCCCCCCACCCCAGGAGGGCCAGTGGTTAGCCATTTTCCAGTATAACATTGTGTATGTTTACATATACCTACAGCATAACCCCGAATCCCTTCTCAACCCGTTGTTTCCATCATCCCTTGTTGACTTCTGACCTTCCTAGTTTGTATTCCAGAGTCATCTCTCCCAATACACATAATATCGCCCTTCCATGCTATGTGCTCTGATGGTCTGCTTCTTCCCTTTTCTAGACTCTACTTGGGGGTAACTCGAGCGTTCCCCTCTGATCCCATTCATTCCTTCTGTTACCCATCTCTCATTAACTCCTCATGTGCTCCACTTGGCGGACATTCTTAATCTTCAGCTCCTGATTCCTGCATCACAGGCAGTGTTTTAAATATGGTAGCCCCTGTCTGTCTGCATTTATTGTTCTGATATTCACATTATCTCTTTAAGAGAAGGAGAGAAAGGGGCGCCTGGGTGGCTCAGTCGGTTGAGCATCTACCAGGGTCCTGGGATCAAGCCCCAGCACTGCGTGAAGCCCACATTGGGCTCCCTGCTTAGCAGAGAGCCTGCTTCTCCCTTCCCCTCTGCCTGCTGCTCCCCCTGCTTGGGCTCTCTCTCTTTCTCTGTCAAATAAATAAATAAAATCTGTTTTTAAAGATTTTGTTTATTCATTTGAGTCAGAGAGAGTGAGCATGAGCAGGGTGAGGGGCAGAAGGAGAGAAAAGCAGGCTCCCCACTGAGCTGGGAGCCAGACATAGGGCTCCATCCCAGGACCAGGAGATCATCACCTGAGCCGAAGGCAGACCTTAACCATCTGAGCCACCCAGGTGCCCTTAAATAAATAAAATCTTAAAAAAAGGAATAGAAGGAGAGAAAGATAGAGGGGTCATACACAGGTCTTTTAATGGTTGGTCCATTGGTCCCTTTAGAATTTTTTAACCCAGTTTTAACACTAATGGAACACTTCTGGCAGTGACTTTCACGTGGCATTTGACGCTGTTTTCACTCATTGCAGAATGGAGTTCTCTACTGTGCATCCTCATACAGCCCTAACCCATGTCAGCCTCGAAGTGCTTACCAAAACAGACTCGGCTCTTCACAGAAAGAAGAAAATCATAAATATTGCCTTTTTAAAAAAATTACAAATCTACAGTGAGGTGCTTACCCCAGATTAGTGTTGCTCAAGGTTGTTTATATTGAGCCCACAACAGATGCTCAGTGTTCCTCTGGAACATTCGCTGAACCCAGGCCTGGGCCAGAGAGGACTGGGGGAGAAGAAAGGTCCCAGCCAGGCAAGAAGAGGAAAGGTACAGCTGGAGGTGAAAAAGAATGATTACGAAGGGCATTGCGCCCTGCTCTCTCTACACGTGGCTAAGTGGGAGACCGCAGACCAAGCTGGGTCCATTTGGCCTGCACAGTCCTTTTGAGGGATTTTACTCAAAAATTGAGATTTCTGGCTTTTCCTGAGAAATCTTCGGTATTGGCCGGACTGGTCCTGCCTTTCTGCATGGGAACACAATTGGCTGGGAATGAGTAGCAGCTGCCCCTTTAAAACAGGAGCGTGCTCTCCAGCTGGAAACAGCCCACAGCCCCCACCAACCCACCCCAAATTGTTTCACATCCAGCCAGAATCACTCATTCCATTGTCAGCTGGGCCTCTGCAGGCATTTGAGTTTGTGACTTCTAGCCTAAAGGAAGCCCCGGAGCTTACCTACCTTGTAAACTTTTCCCTAGTGATGTTTCATAGGCAAGGGTAGAATCTCAGTGTTTCTCTCACCTACAAGGCTCGAGGCTCCCCGTGCCTTCTCCAGAGTAGATGCTCAGTTAGCCAGGACGAAGTCCTCACTGAATTAAATGGACCAACACCTAGGCAGCCTTGCTGGAGCTCAGGCTTACTAGTGCTGCCCGGACATGAGCTGCAGAATGTCACTCATCACAGGTTAGCCTTTGGTCTCTCAGCACTGGGACCAAGTCCCCCTCTGGATGTGTGTGGAGGACGCACAGGCCCTTTGAAGACCCTGAGTGAGAACCAGTTAGGTAGGGAAGCTCCTTTTACTGGACAAATTTATTACTGGATCAAAATTTCAGTGCTTCATAAAAGGACCACGGCACTAATTAGTCGTTTAATCCTTAGTTTGCCACGTGGGCCTCTGTTCCCTCATTAGAAAAGCAGGACTTGGTGGCAGAATGAACTTTCTGCATGATTCCAATCTGGCTTCCTCCGAAAGAGGGGGCGGCAAACTAGCCTTAATCCCAGCACCTTCACAGCAAATGTCTTTATAATTAGACTTGTTACTGACTTTAAAATAATTTTTTAAGTCCTTAAATAAAATAATGAACGTTGTGTTTCTGATGGAGAAGGAAGTGGGAGACAGTGAACATGCCATTTTCTCACCATCGTGACTTGTCCTTGATAACACCTGGCTCAGGTTGGTTAGTGCCCTGCAACTGCTCATCTTCCTGGGCCGTTACCTTCAGCCGAGACAGAGCAGAAGCAAAAATCCTCCGCAGAAATTAATAAAGATCTCTGTTACACCGCCTTTGAAGCATCTGCCTGCCCTCAAAGTCATGCACTAGCTCCCATACTAATTAGAGCGGAACAAAATGGGTGCCTTTCCTTTTTGGTAGAAAATTAAAAACCAAGAAACTGTTTCCCCCTCTTTTGATGTAACCTGACACCACTGTGCATATGAAGCATCTCCCGTATTGAAATGAAGGATAAAGAAAACACCAAGGTGCTAATTGAATTCATATCTCCTCCTCCCAGAAGCCAGAAAAACAGAATTAACAAAGCAGTTTCAGGTCGTAGAATCTAAATAATCCAAACGGACCCCTTCTCAAAGTTCTTTTTCAACATCTGAAATTGTTGCACATCAAATTGGATGCTGTATATTTCTATGGAGGAAGTGCCCCCAAAGGAAGCAAGAATATTATTTTCACAAATAATGTGCTTACCACATAACCAATGATCTAAAATCTGTGAGGGCTTAATTAAAAATTGCCAGAAACACTCATAGCAAGTCAAAATAAGTGAACAAAGATGAATTTCTTAGATGAAGACAGGTTTGACACATTGAGATCATTTCAAAGCTCTTGAATCACTAAGAAAATCTATGTGTTTCTTTTTTAAAAATCCATTAAACAGTTGTAGGACAAAACTAGAACTCTTAAATAAATCTTCAATCGGAGCTACGACTTGTCAAGGACCTACTCCATACCAGATGCTATTCTTGACATTTTTCGTAAGTTTACTCCTCACTGCAAGCCATCAGTATTCCACCTTACCCATTGAGAAACAGATGCTGAGAGAGGCAAGGTCATTTAAGGTCACTCAGCAAGTGGCAACATTGGGATTTGTATCGGGTCTAACTAAACCTAAAACCTGTGCTTTAAATAATAGAAAGCATTTATGATGATGAATTTGGCAATGAGCAAGCTTCGACCACATCTCATAAATTGAAAAATGCACTGTTCTTGTTATTGCCTACGTCATCTCTTAAAGTTTTTATTTCTTCTTTTGCAGACATCTCTCTTCAGGTCTTAAATTTTCTGAAATGTATGGCTGAAAGTTGTTACACTATAACATTATTAGTTTATTTTGTTTACCATACCTGTCTTGACTCCTTCCTCCTACTTGCGAATACAGTCTGTCGAAAATCTACTCTCCTTGTTCACAGTCTGTCATTTTTGTTTCATTTGGGACAGGAGAATTAATAGAGAGGACTAAACAAGAGATGGTGGAGGGATGTGAGGTTTAAACAGACTAAGCAATGAAGAAAAGAGGTGTTTGTGTGGGTAAAGAATGCAAAATACAAGATTCTAGAGGAAGTAACACAGCAAAGTTTTAAAGAGTTTTCAGGTTTTCTAGCAGCTCTTAACAGCTATTTATAAAAATACCAAAGCATCTTACTTATTTATTCATGTGCCCAATTGTGAAAAGCAATCAATATCATGCTTGTCCAGTATAACACTTAGTACGTCCCATACCAAACTCTTGAAGAGCAATTGATGAAATAAAAGCAATGACATTTGTTTCCATGACCACTGATGAGCACCATTACTGAATTATACTCTTCTAAATATTTTTTTCATACTTGCAGGTTTACTCTTCTGTCTGTCTGCTTCCCCAGTGAGCAACTTAAGGAAAGCTACTGTGTTACTTATCTTAGCGTCTCCTGCGTCTAGAACAATGCCTAACACAGAATTGACACTTGCTGAATTTTCATTGAATGAGTAGAGACATTGCCTAGAAATCCCTACTGGCCACTGGATTGGACCCCAAGAACTAGTTTTGGCCCAGGTCCAGCCCCAGTTCTCCAACCCCCTTTGAACACCGAGTGTAAAGTTGTGAGGTGCCCCTCCCACCCCCACCAGACAGATCCATTTCCCAAGCCCTGGCCTGACCTCCTTCCAGCTTCCTCCTCTTCTCCCTGAATGTCCTCGCCAGCCCCAGGCACAAGGATGTATGAATCATGATACCAACTCTCGAGCTACTCTGAAGACACCCTAGATGAAGGGATGCTTGAACACTGAATAGGGTGCCAAGTGAGGAGCGTGAAGTGAAAACCAGAGAGGCAGATGGGGGCAGTCAATTAAAAAAAGAACTTGAGAAATTCCCTTAGATTAATGGCTAATGAGCTTGGAGGTCACTGTCAAATCTTTGCCATGTATTTAGGAGATAAGAAAATGAAGACAGAGGGTACGCAGATTTACTGAAAAGCTTTGGTACAGAAGAAAAGAGTAAAATAGGATAGCAACTAGGGGCAAAACCCGGTCAAGGAAGATTTTGTTGTTTTGGCTTTTGCTTTAAAAGTCTGGTAACAATGCAGGAGACAAAATGTGGAGCAAAGGGAAGATAGAGCCCCTCACCCTCAGAACTCACACTGAAGGGATACCGTAATAATTTAAAAAGTGATCTGAAGTCAGCTGTGACATAACCTTCAAAGATTACAAGAAATCAGGAGGAGAAGCAGCCGCCTTGGAGAATGTGACCGTACAGCTAAATGTCATTTTGACAGCTTCTTTCTCCGAGGTACATTTAAGATTATTTGAGTTGTCATTTTCTCTAGGAAGACTTCACTTTAATTATACAAATATTGAATATTTTTCAAGATAAAAATGGTAAAGAATTTGCTTTGAAGTCTTTAGCCTTCAAACACTATTATATGAAATCCTCATTGGCAAAACAGTGAGGAATATGGAAATAAGTGCAATCCGGCCTCATAAACGAGGAACTGTGAATGTTAATGGTGCAGTTTTACCGCGAACCTTTTAAAGGGCCCACAACGGAGAGGCTTTGCTATTTCAAATATCACAGATCTGAGGGCTCCCTGAGGGAGGTAGTGATAAATATTGGTAAAATGCCTATAAAGACAGCAGGGCAAAAATAAGCCAAAAGTTTGAGTTGGCCATTTAAAAAAGCTGCGTAACCTTTCATTTAATTGCCTTTTTGCAGCAAACCAGAAATAAAATCTGAACGCAAAATGTGCCAGTTACCTCTGAACACGCTCAGAAATATCTGCTATAAGGGGATTTAAAGTGTAATTGCTTTGCTCTTGGCTTAGGTGCAACCGACTGGGTAAAAATTGAACTGTGGTCTGCGTGAGGCAGTGTGTGTCTCTGGGCAGGGCGGGGGGCAGAGGGTACCAAGCAGAGGGGAGTCCAGAGAGCGACTGCTGATGGTGAGAAGCCTGGAATAGTGGAAAAAGCAAGACACCCATGGCAATCCCGGCTCTTCCACTCTGCAGCCGAGGATCCTGCCTAAGTTACCAACCTTCCTGAGCTTCACTTTTCTCATCTGTAAGATGGTTATATTAATATCTAACCTCAAGACCTATAGCTAGGATTAAAAGATGCAACTCATTCATCCGACAAGTACTTATTGAATACCATGTGCCAGGCTCTGTTCTAGGCCCTGGGAACACAGCAGAGAACACATCAGGCTGACATTTTAGTGCAGGAAGACAGACAACACAGAAAATAAATGTCAGTGGCTCAGTAGGTTAAGCGTCTGACTCTTGGTTTCAGCTCAGGCTCCGATCTCAGGGAGATCGTGGGACGGAGCAGCCCTGCGCCAGGCTCTGCACTCAACACAGAGTCTACTTGTCCCTCTCCTTCCCCCTTCTCCCTTTCCCCTGTCCCTCCCCCTCCGCCTCTCCCCCTGCAAATGCATGCACTCACTCTCTCTCAAGAAATAAAAAAATAAAATCGTTAGAAAAGAAATGTCAAGTAAGTGGCACATGAGGGGAGGAAGAAGGAGGTGCGGTAGGTTGAATTGTTCATATATGGCGGCAAGAGTATCTCCCATCCCATGGGCTCTTGTTACAATTTGCCTTTGACCTTTCTCCAGCTAAGAGATTGGTTCTTTGTTTCCTTCCCTTGAAATGGGATAGTTTTGTGACTTCAGCCAACAGAGTATGTGGCTCGGATGAGATGCAGCTCCCATCTCACTTGCTGGAATGCTCATTTGTGAAGTTTCAGCCACCATATAAACGGTCCACTGCCCTGGCCCGCACGCTTTGATGTAGTTCAAATGAGCCCTCATAGAGAGCTCACCTGCAGGGACCAGAGACTGTGAAGAGAGAAAGAGAGACCGGCCGCCCCCAGCTGCTTGAAACCTTCATTCTTCCAGTTCTAGCCACCATATGACTATGACCAGATGAGAGAGATCCAGAAGCCAGAAACCTCCCAGCTGAGCCCTTGCAGAATTCCTGACCCTCAGGGACCATGAGAAATAAAGTGTTTGTTGATGTTTTAGCCCATTAAGTTCTGGGGGAGATTTGTTACACAGCAATTGATAACTGGGGCAGCGGAGAAGCAGAATAGAACAGACAATTTTCTGTAAGGGAGAGAGAAGCCCTCACAGAGAGTTTTGATCAACGAATTAGGGGAGTGAGGGAGTGAACTAAGATATCTGGGGTGCAGGTGTGCCTGGTGTCTTCAAGGAACAGCAGGAGGCCTGATTGTCTCTGGAGCTAGGAAGGGAGGGAGCCAGGAACAGCAGGTGAGTTCAAAGACCAGATGGTCTAGGGTCTTGCAGGCCACTGTAAAGACCAGTTTTTACCGTAAGTTCAGAAGCTATTGGATGGTTCTGAGCCGAGCGATGACAGGATATGATTTATGGTTTAATAGGAACACCCTGGATGCTTTGCTAAAATTGGTACCTTGATTATTACTTTCATTACAGCATCTCTATAAAAAGCAAAGGTCGGCTCAGGAAGGTTAAGTAATTTATCCTAAGTCACTGAGCTCCTAGTGGCAGAGATGGGATGCAAACCCACATTATCTTTTTCAAGATACCTTTTTCTAAGAGAAATGAGTTTTACAGAAGCAACACTCTACCATAACTCCAGAGCTGGAAGGGACCATTACCCCAGCACCTCTTACGCTGCTGCCCCCTTTTGTGGGGGAGGTAACTCGTAGTTGTCACCAACTTGGATCTGGAGCCAGAGGGACTTCAAATTCTGCCTTTATTACTCATCAGCTACATGACCTTGGGCATGTCACTTAACTTTCTGTGCCTCAATTTCCTCATCTATAAAATGAGGACAACTCACTCTATGTTAACTAACTGGAATCTGAATAAAAACTTAAAAAAATAAAAATAAAATGAGGACAGGGCGCCTGGGTGGCTCAGTCAGTTAAGCATCTGACTCTTGATTTCGGCTCAGGTCATGGTCTCAGGGTCGTGAGATCAAGCCCCGAGTCGGGCTCTGTGCTGGGCGTGCAGCCTGCTTAAGAGACTCTGTCCCTGTCTGCTCCCCACCCTGTTTCCCTGCTTGCACACGCACGTGCACACACTCTTTCTCTAAAAGAAAGAAGAAAGAAAGAAAAAGAAAGAAAGAAAGAAAGAAAGAAAGAAAGAAAGAAAGAAAGAAAGAAAATAAAAAAAGAATAAAATAAAATGAGGACAGCTCTACCTACCTCAGAGGGATTGGGTAAGGGTTGGCAGACAGGCATCCCAGGCACTTAGCCCAGTGCCTGGCCTATAATAAGTGCTTAATCATGTTTCACTGGCCATAAGTACAGGCATCCGGGGCTCCCCAAATTCTGCCTCCATCAAGTCTACATTAGAAAATCACCATCCTGCCCTCAAACCCCCATCTCCTGCCCCTGCCACCCACATTCTCCTTCCTTTTTGGCTCAACAGCATCCTCTCTCACACTCCCCTATGTAGAGCTTCTAACCTCATACTCTATGTCCTGAGGAATTCTACTTTTTCCATCACTGTGATTTCTAACTCCTGTCCGTGACCACTTTGTCAAAACCCCTGTAGGGGAAGCGGGGACCCTCGGGGAGCTCACGTTTCACCTCTGTTTTGCAATAACAACTGCTCTTGGGGAGACCTCACCGTCAGCATATTCTATCCGTTCCCCACTCTCTTCTGCCTCTGGAACACTTTCTCATCCTCCTGGAGAATTTTAGACCCTGGTTCATGGCCTTTTCCTCTGGTGGTACTCTGGAAGACTTCCAGCATCCGTGCTAATCGTGTTCCCCACACCCTGGCTCATAGCGGGTCAAACTCTTCACTTTTCACCCTCTTTATCTTGGCCTCCTGTTAGTCACATCACTGCCATGACGACAGCATTGCTCTCGTGGTTCCTCACAGCTGCTTTATCTCTGTGATTGTGTTAGTCTGTTCCAGCTGTTATAACGATACCTAGACTAGATGGCTTATAAACAAAAGAAATTTATTCCTCACCGTTCTGGGGGCTAAAAAGTCTTAGATTAAGGTTCCTGCAAATTCAGTGCCTGACAAGAGCCTACTTCCTGGTTCATGGAAGATTGTCTTCTGGACTGTGTCCCTACATGGCAGAAGGGGCAAGGGAGCTCTACGAAGGCTCTATAAGAATGCTAATCCATTCAGGAGGGCTCTTCCCTCAGGTCCTAATCACCTCCCAAGTGCCCCACCTCCAAATACCATCGCTTTGGGGATTAGGTGTCAACATATGAATTTTGGAGGGACACGGTCCGCAGCAGCGTTCTCTGGGGTGGAGGAAGGAGCAAAAGAATCCAAAGCCTTGGCATTGCTGCGTGTGGAGCTGAGCAGCCACTTTCCCTTTCTGAGTCTTCACGGAGGAGACAGGAGCCAGGGCATTGATCTGGGAGCTTAAGTCCTAGCTTATCTGTGTGACCTTGAGCAAACCATCTAAGCTTTCTGGGCTTTATTTATTTATCTATAAATTGAGGTGGCTGGAGCAGAATGGTCTCTGATGGTTCTTACAAGCATGAAAACTTCATATTCTCTAAAATTGAAATTCTATTTTTGATCCCTGCTCCTCCTTCCTGGTCTCCCACTTCCTCACTCTGACTGGAGCAGTTTTGTTTTGTTGTTTTCTCATTGTGAAAATGGCCTTTCTACCTCCTCTCTACCCCTCTGCTCAACACTTGTGGGCCCACTTAAAATTACCCAGGCATCCATACCTTTTCTGTCTCTGCTTTTGCTCTTGCTATGACCTTCCTGGGGAAAACCCTCACTCATTTCTCCTCCAACACCACTCTTAGTTCTCCTTTACAATCTAGTTCAGAGATGCCTTGCTGAAAGCCTCTCTGGACCGCCTTGTCCTACCACCCTCTCTCCATCTCCATCACTTCCTGTTTTATCTCTGTCACTGCCCTCATGCCAGGAGATAGTCTATAATTATTTTGAAACCCAGGGTGCTGTAAGTCATTTTTGAATCCGCAGCTCCTAAAAATTGGTGAACTGCTACTCAATGAATGGAGAGATCCCAACACAAGAGAGATCTGACAAGGATATATACACCATTAGGACACGTGCTACCAGCTTTGCATTCTAAAGAAAGACCAAACTTAGAATCTCAATCCTCTCATCTCAAAAGGCATATACCACATGGGACACCTCCTTTAGCACACCTAACCAGGGCATCATGCTCTGTATGTCTCATGTTGAATTCACCCTCCCTCCCAGATGAGTCCCTCTTATGTCCGCTATTTTTAAAGAAGTGTTATCTTCTAAAGGCTCAAACCTTGGAACCATCTTTGCCTTCTGCCAATGTCCTTGTTTCATGCTGTATCCTCTCTCCTGGACCTACCTACTGGTTTCCTGCTGGGTCCCCGATTCTCCTCTATCACACTTGAATATACCTTACAGATTAATCTTCCAAAAGTTCAATCCTGATTGTGCCATTTTTCTTTTTAAAGAAGTCTTTGCTGCCTGATAAATAAGATTTAAACTCCTCTGGCTCTCATTCAAGCCTTGTATGATCTCATTCTAATCTCACTTTCCTAGATCAATGGTCCATCAGTGGAAGAAAAAAAAATACTGTCTTCAAAGTTGTGGGTCTTCAGCTGAGTCTTGAAAGATGAATAGAATTCAGCTTGGTCTGGTGGTCAGAGCTACGTAGACGTGAAGATTCGTAATCACAGTTGGTCACTTACCATTTGAGTAACTCGGACAGCAACTTCACTTCTCTAAATCTTAATTTTCTTAATTAAAAACAGAAGTTGTGACAATTTTCCTTGATTCTTTTGGAACAGAAAAGCAAAGAAAAGCTCCCATATGATATGGGAGCGCAAAGTCCTTGCCTTCATGTAGCTAATTGCTTTGGTCAACCAAATCTGATATGCTTTCGTTTGTTTTTTCCCAAGAGAAATTCTGTATAGGCAGTAACAGAAAGTCTCCTTGGAGAAGCATTTTTTTTTGTCTTGTTAATGAGTTTCCTGGGTGGTTCTGTAGCTTACAAAAATGTAGGCAAGTGGGGACCTAGTATCCTAGGTTAAGGTTACATAACATGGTATTTTGCCTCTTGTTAAAGAGTTGCCTCCAGCTTTGCAGAACGTTGGGGAGGGGAGGTGTACTTATTTGCAAACAAGTATAGGGGCTGCTATGGGGGTACACTGTGTCCCTCCAAAAGATATATTGAAGTCTTAACTCCCAGGACCTCAGAATATGACTTTATTTGGAAATAGAGTCATTGCAGATATAATTAGTTAAGATGAGGTCAGAGTGGAGTGGGGTGGGCCTTCAATGAAATATAACTGTTGCCCTTATAAGACACAGAGACATAGACACACAAGGGGAGAACAGCACGAGAAGGTGGAGGCAGAGACCAGAGTGTTGCGATCCAAGGACTTCCAAGCATTGGCACAACCACCAGAAGCTAGGAAGAGGCCGGAAAGGAGTCCTCTCTACATACCTCAGAGAGAGCGCGGCCCTGCCAACACCTTGGTTTTGGACTTCCAACTCCCAGAACGGTGAGGGAATACATGCCAGCTGTTTTAACTTGTTCACCCCTGTTTGTGGTAGTTTGTTATAGCGGCCCTAAACGAATACACGGGGCCTTCTGGAAGTAAAGGAACTCCACCTCTACTCCCCAAGATTCTAAATCATCCCTGTAGTTAATAAAAATAAAAATATCCCTGAAATAACATCCACTGAAGAAAGAAGTTGTCAGGAAATGGAAGACAATATTCCACAGCTCTGGAGGGGGGCTGGCTCTGGGGCAGCACGTGCTCTAGGCTGGAAACTCCTCTAGTGCCGGCCACTTCCACGCTGTGCGGGTACTTTGTGGAACAGGGCTGACCAGGGTCACAAGAACTCCAAAGGACTGTTTCCAGGACCAACAGTCAGCTGGGATGCTCTATTAAGTCTACCAGATGTTTATAGCTGGAATTCGTTCTAAGTGTTTGATGCCCATGCTTTACCAGTATTTAAATATTTTGCCATCACACTTGCTGTAATGAGTAAGTCAACTGGGACATAATTTCAGCCTGAGCAAGAAGCTGGCCTGGCGAGGGCACCACGATAGAGTGGACAGAGGTCCACAGATCTACCCAGGACCAGTTTTTGAAAGTGACATCATGCAGATGACCACAGTCCCAATCTTTCTCTCCCTGATATTTAGATATAAGACTGACACCTTACAGACCAAGTATCAGTCTCCCAGATTGGGAAAAGGAAGTTCTCAAGAAGATACCGAACTTCCTACTGATGAGGAAAAGTGGAATTCAAACACTTAGAAACAAAAAAGAGCTTTTATTCTATCTGTTCTTCAAGTTGAAAAAGTGGGTCATAATGGCAAACACAGAACACAGCGAACAATAAAACTACCTACATGCTTGGCTGTGAAGGATAAAGTGTTCCAGAAATAACAGAGAGAAAGTCTATTATTGGAAGGTTTAAAAGAGATTTTTTTTTTTTTCTGAGACCTGTAGTCCAGTTTGTTGAACCAAATCTCTGAATGGACTTCAAATAGAATCTTTTTTTTCTACAGAAGGGAAGCTATTACTCAAAATCAACCAAGAGCAAAAGAGCCACATTACAGCAATGGAAATTGGTCAGCTGTTCCCATGCAGAACTGAATTCAGAAAAATATTCATTTTCTCAGCAATAGCTTGTCATTAACTCTAAGTTCTGCTTGGAAAAAGCCAAGTGATGCTAAGAGTGCAACACTACATGGATATAAAATAGACACAGTAGCCATCCTCCATTAGCAAAAGAGACAAGCCAGCAAAAAGTGATTAAAAGAATCATTTGCATCCCTCGAGGACCCAAGATTGGCATGACAGTGCTTAGCTCTTCATGCCACCTGCTTCGGCTGGGTTCTTGGTGGCATCTGCTGAGAATACTGGCACTGTGGATTTTCTGTATTAAAGTGGGAGCTGTGTGTGTACATAATGATACACACTCAGCCAGTGCTCAAAGAACACTTACTTTGATGTTTCTGAGTATATAAAGGGAGCTTTAAAGCAGCTATTATAAATACTAAGGACGATGGAAAACAAAAATGATTTTCCTATGCACAAGAAAAGATCATGAATTTGGGGAGAGTGACAAAACGTGAAGAGTCATAGGCCAGGAATCAGAATCCTATAACCAGCTCCTCCCAGTTTATGTTGTATTTCTATGCCATGTATCCTGTTTAAGCCATTGATGATCCGAGTTTCCCCACCTATACAATGAATATGGCAGCCCTTCTATCTCCAGAGATACTGGAAGCGTTAACAAGTTCATGTCTCCTTTGTGACTTCATCAAAACTAAGGTAGAAAGAAAGTGAACTAAATACCTAGTGAAGAAGGATTATTACTTACCTTTTTTACCTTCTTGGATCATACTAAGTAAAAAAGTATGTTTTGTCTAAGTATTATTCTTTTTCCTTTTTTTTTTTTCAAGATTTATTTATTTATTTCAGAGAGAGAGAAAGTGAGCATGAGCAGGAGGGGCAGAGGGAAAAGGAAAGATAACCTCAAGCAGACTCCAGGCTGAGCCCCACCACCCTGAGATCATGACCTGAGCTGAAGCCAAGAGCTGGACCCTTAACAGACTGAGCTACCCAAGTGCCCCTCTATGTATTATTCTTATTTGCCCTTCCTTTTCATGGTTCCTCCTTTTCTTTTCTCTTGATCTTTTACATGGATATTCACAAAAAACTGTACAATCTTTTTTCCTCTTTCGACAGGAGCTCATAGACACCCCTTCAGGGCAAGACCCTAGGAAAACAGATTTGCTCAGCTATTCCACACATGCCTATTCCTTGCTTTCTGTACATAAGGTATCAAGTTAGCTACTGCGGCAAATAGAAAGTTGTTTAGAACATCCTCATGGCCTTCAGTGAGTCTAAAACTCCTTCAAGGCATATAAGGCATGAATACAAATAAAATCAAGCAAATATTGTAGTAAGAGCCTGAGAGATTCATGCAACCAAGTTCATAGACTTTCAGGAAAAAGGAAAGCTCTTTTTGAAATTTGAACTAGCTTTTAGAAGTTGGTTATAGAACTCGACATAAGAGGATGAGTCCATGGGAAGATTCTACCTTTTGCAGAAAGAGGTAATGGTGGGAGCAGAGACATGGAGAGCTGGTGTACTTGATTTCCACTGCTGACCGTGTCATTTGGTTAAAAAGTGAGCTGCCTGTAGCTGGCTAGTAGCATATTAGGCTGGAGGGTCATTTAAGGTTTGATTGATGAGGGCACTGAATGTAAGGCTAAGCCTGAAATAGTACTTTTAAAAACTTTTTAGGTTTTTAAAAATCTTTAAAAAAATTTTTTTAAGCTTGTCTTTAGCTTTTAAAAAAAATTGTTATGAAATGGTAGCCAAGCTAGTCTGGCTGAAGGGCTTCCTCCCATTATGCTCACATATTTTGGTGTCTTTAAGGAGCACCATGGAACACTTAGGACTCTAGAGAGTACCCTGTAGCTTGCTAGGCAAAGGGCAGCCATTAAATGCAAGCATGGAGATGACAAAATTAGAATAGAATATTCTGAATATGTATCTTTGAATTAATCGGCAGGGGTCAGACAGGAAAATAAAATAAAACAAAACTGTGCTGGCAGAATGGCATGTGGTAAGCATTGGACAAACTTGTTGAATGAATGAATGAATGATAATAGCAGGGAAGGGCCTGTAGAAAGATATCGTCAAGGAATAATTGATAGCATCTGCTGATTGATTAGGGGGGACCAGAGAGAAGTTGTGGTGAAAACGTCAAGGTTTCAAGTCTGGGCTCCTGGAAGAAGTGTGGTAGCACTGATAGGAAGCAGGAAGAGCTTAAGAAGAACCGATTTGGTGGGAGACATCATGTATTAGATTTTTAGCAGGTTAAATATATTGGAGAGATATTCAAGGGGAAATGTCTAGGGACATTTGGAAATAGGAAGGTGGGGCTTAAGAGAAAGACCAGAGGTACTGACACAGATATAATAATGTAATAGAGACCCGTGTAGACAAGATAGCTTCGAGATGTCAGGGGTGTGGCAGATTCTGGAAAACAATGACATTTAGGAGATGGGAGGAAGGAGGGAAGCTAAAAAGATAATGAAATGGTTGGAGAGGGAAAGGACCATTTTATATCATAAAAGCCAAATGAGAGGCACTTCATTATTTTTTTTAATTTCATTTATTTATTTGGGAGACAGAGAATGCATGTGCGAGTGGGGGGGGGAAGAGGGAGAGAGAGAATCTCCAGCAGACTCCCTTCCCCACCATGCACTGAACCCAATGCGGGGCTCCATCTCACGACTCTCAGATCATGACCTGAGCCGAAATCAAGAGTCAGATCCTTAGCCAACTGAGCCATCCAAGCACCCGGAGAGGAGGCACTTTAGAGGAGGGAATCACCAACAGTCAAATGCTCCAAGAGCGTAAGAAGAACTGAGAAAAGTTCACTGTACTTGGTCACCCTCAGAGAGGCGTTTTAAATGGTGCTGAAAGGGCCCTGATTGTCCTGGATTAAGGAACAAAAGGATGAGGAAGAAGTGAAAATAATGACAGAGTCCGATGCTTCGAGAATTCCAACAGTGAACGGAGAAAGGGAATCAGACAGTAACAAGACTCCAAGAAACTGTTTTCTTCACTTTTTAAAGCCTGGGAGAATCCTGAGCACATTTATAGGCAAAGAGGAAAGAGTGGATGGAGGCGAAACTGATGGTGAAAAACATTACAGTCACGTTAAATTTTCTGAGTGATTGAAGGCATACTTTTTAAAGTTGGAGATATAGTTAGTGAAAGCAGAGTGGCTGAAAATGTGAGCGCAAGTCTCATAATTGGACAATTACTGCGTATGAGGCTGCAGCTTAAGAAATCCCATGAAATATGCTTTACCTGGAAGAATGCTCCTGTGCACCCAATTGGTCATCTGGCAGAAAGAGCAAGCAGCAGTTCTTTCAGTTGGCACAGAAAACAGAGCTGTTTACTACCTTGAAACACTGTTATGAGCCATCATAACGTTTGGCTGTTTGTACAAGCGCTTGAAAATATTGAGCTGTAATGCTTCAAGGAAAGTGCTAACGTCCTCAGACTCTGCATAGAGCAGATTAAAACCCAGTCCTAGCCAGGAGGAGCCTAAGGGACATGAAAACCAAACGCAACGTGGTGTCATGTGGCTTTCTCGAGCAGAAAAAGGATCTTAGGTTAAACCCAAGAGAACCTGAGTAAGGGATGTGCTCTAGTTAATAATAATGTATCAATACTGGTTCATTAATTATAACAAATGTACCACACTAATGTAACAAGCTAATAATGGCGGACGTTGGTATGGGGTATAAGGAAACTCTCTGTACTGTTTTCTCAACTTTTCTCTACATCTAAAACTGTTCTAAAAAAGAAAATCTACTTTAAAAAATCAAAGAAACTCAGTCCTAACTGCAGGGCCTAGAAACCACACCTTAACTCTAGCTATTTTTATTCTTTAAGACATTAGAACATAAATGCATGGGCCACCTGGAAAATGAGTCCAGTTTTATTATACATAAATACGCACGAGCAGAGTACGTTCACCCTGACACTCTATTTCTCTGCCTTGGGATTTTCTTTTTTTTTTTTTTTTTTTTTTTTTTTAAAGATTTTATTCATTTATTCGACAGAGATAGAGACAGCCAGCGAGAGAGGGAACACAAGCAGGGGGAGTGGGAGAGGAAGAAGCAGGCTCATAGCGGAAGAGCCTGATGTAGGGCTCGATCCCATAATGCCGGGATCACGCCCTGAGCTGAAGGCAGACGCTCAACCGCTGTGCCACCCAGGCGCCCCTGGGATTTTCTTTTTAAAGTAAGGTCTGATCACACTTTCTCTTTGGCTATTGGAAAACAGAGCCAGTAGTGGCCCACCTCTGCCAATGTTGATAGCACCTGTATTCACTTAGTGCAGCGAGGGAGGACGTGGACTCCAGATCAACGCTTAAGTTCAAATCCCACCTCCACCACAGGTTAGCTCTGAAATCGGGCCAGTTGCTCAGCCTCTCTGGGTCTGTTCCTCATCTGTAAAATGGGATGATAATAGGGCCTGGGGGTGGGAGGAGGAGAAATGGGAAGAGGGGTACAAATTTATTTTTAAAATAAAAAAAATCCAACTGTGGGACAGACATATGACACGATTTCATTAAAGGGAGTGGGGGGAAATCTGCCTACGTAACTTAAATAATGAGTAGAGACTATAAGACTAAGGACTACAAGAACTATATAGAAGCGCTGGATGGTAGTCAATAAAGTTGTTTCCCATGAGAACACAGATTAACATTCTGACACCACCATCCATGTATCCTGGGATTGAGCAAATAAGCTGATGGAGAGTGGTAAAAAAGAAAAGAGAAAATTAAAACAAAATAGAAATAAATATAACTTGAACCCTTTCTTCATCCTGTGCCAAAAACAGAAGAGGAAACGAGATCCTGCTCTTCCTGTATGGTCACATTCTGCTACATATATTTTTGCTTTCGTACTTGCTCTTCCCCCTCTGCATGTAGTCTTCTTTGCTTAATTTACTGAATTAATTTGTACTCCTCAAAAAAAAAAAATAGTGCTTATCTCAGAGGTTGCTGGGAGGATTAAATGAGTGAATATATGTAAAGCACTTAGGCCAGGTGCTTCGTAAGAGCTCAGCGAACGTCAACTATTAATTTGTGGGGTTTTTTGTGTTAGTCTTATCCTTTGCTTTATTCATGTCCTAGCCTTTACCTTGCCTGTGCCCCCAATGTCCTCATTTATTAACTCTTTATTCCCTTTATTCTGTCCTTTTGTATATATTTCATTAGGCCACTTTGAGTCTTTCACCATGTTAATCTTCCCTCAGGTAATTGGGATGACTGATTGTGAAACTGTTGATATTTTTCTTATTAGTAATTTTCTCCAATATTTTTATTGTAAAATACACATTGCATAAAATGTACTTAACCATTTTCAAGTGTACAGTTCAGTGGTCATGAGCGCATTCATCTTGTGGTGCAATCATCACCACCACCCATCTCTAGAAGGCTCTCATCTGCAAAACTGAAACTCTGTCCCTGATAAATAACAACTCTCCATTCTCCCCTCCTGCTCCCGGCCCCTGGCAACCACCATTCTACTTTCTGTCTCTGATTTTGACTATGCTAAGTTCCTCAAGTAAGTAGAATTATACAGTATTTGTCTTTTGTGACTGGCTTATCTCACTGGCTTATGTCCTCCAGCTTCAGTCATGTGGTAGCAAATGTCAGCGTTTTCTTACTTTCTAAGGTTGAATAGTATTCCGTTGTATGTACAAAGACATTTTGTTCATCTATTTATCTGTCAGTGGACCCTTGGATGGCTTCCACGTTTTAGCTATTGTGAATGATGCTGCTGTGAACGTGGGTGTGTCGATGCATATGGGAGTTCTATTTTCAATTTTGGGGGAACTACCATACTGTTTTCCACAGCAGCTGTAATGTTTTACATTCCCGACAGTGAACAAGAGATCCAATTTCTCCACATCCTCACCAACATTTGTTATTTTTGCTTCTCTTCTTTTTTTTATAGTATCCATCCTAATGGGTATGAGATAGTGGTTCTTCATTGTAGCTTAGATTTGTTTTTCCCTAATGATGAGTCGTGGAGCATCTTTTCCTGTGCTTACTGGCCATTTTGTGTGTCTTCTTTGGGGAAATGTCTATTCACTCTTTTACTCATCTTTGAATTGGGTTGTTTTTTGTTGTTGTTGACTTTTAGGAGTTCTCTATATATTCTGGTTGTTAATCCCTTATTAGATACATGACTTGCAAACATTTTCTCTCACTCTGTGGGTCGACTTTTTCATCTGTTGATAACATCTTTGATGCACAGAACTTTAAAATTCTCATTAAGTCCAATCTGTCTTCTTTCTTTTGTTGCCTGTACTTTTGGTCTCATATCCAAGAAATCATTACCAAATATTATTAGTAATTTTTTAAAAGATTTTATTTTTAAGTAATCTCTATACCCAACATGGGGCTGGAACTCACAATCCTGTGATCAAGTGTCACACATTCCACCAACTGAGCCAGCCAGGTGCCCTAGTTAGTAATTTCTGAAACACAAAAGTACAAATGTTATACATATGGCTGGTGCTAGGATGTATTGTGCCCTGACATTTTGGACTGAATTTTAATATAATTTTAAAATCTGCTTGTGTGCACATATTTTTTTTAAAAAACTAAAATCAGCCTGTTGAATAAAATAGTTCACTTTGATTAAGATCAAAATTCCCAATAAAAGCCACATCTGATGGTTCAATTGATGGTCCAATAAACAAGTTTAATCCTAAAAGTCTCTAAGCAGGTGTACTCCACTAATTTTACTCTGTGTTAAACGATGTCAGAATTGGCTCAAGTTTAACCATGATCCTGTGCAAAATACTACCTCCTCCTGATGCTTAGGTAAGATTTCGTTTTCATGGGGCCAAAAGGACTAGTCCACTTATTTTTTAAATATGAAATGCTTCTACATTGAATGCGAAGGTTGAGTTCATTATTTGATGAGCCACGTCCCATAGTAATGCGCCTTCAGAGAGTGAAGGTGGAATTTATTAAAAATAAAATTATTTAAAAAATTGATATGCTTTGGAAAAGTGGGTCTGTTTTACAGTTCTGCATTTTTATTTGATTAGTGGCATGGCTGGTTCCAGCAGATATTCTAAAAAATCTTCTCAGTATATTTAGCATACACACAAATATTATATCCATCTCTAATTTATTTCGTATAAGAACTTAGGTAGGGCATCAGCTTATTTCTTTCCAGTGACCAGCCAATTATCTCAATACCAATTATTGCATTTCCCCCCACTGGTTTGCCATGTTACCTTTATTTTACATTAAATTACTTTATGCACTTGAGTCTATTCCTGGACTTGATGTCTGCCTCACTGGTCTGTTGGTGTACTCCTGCAGCAGTTCTGATTTAATTACTGTCGCTTCATAATACATTTTAATATTTTATATTTTCCATTACAGAAATTTGATTAATCGTTCTTAGGATTGGGATCTTTTGCTGTACAACACTGGGAAGGATTTAGAATGCTGGAGATGGTTCAGAAGCACATTTTAAACTTTTTATAGCACCAAGCTTCTCTTTAACAGAGTGGTTTTGTTCTTTTTTATCTAAGACAGTTGTGATTTGGGGGAGTGAATGGGAAGAAATCACGAGTGCTCTGCCAGTGAACTGCCTGCCTGCTCTTTCTCTCATTCTGTCTTCATAATATCTTGATTATATTAAAGTTGAACCAAAAACTCTTCATAGTTTGGAGGAGATGGGCAACCACTCCAGGGGGTTCAGCACCTGCCATGGTTTCACACTTCTTTGAATCTCCTCTTAATTTTACTCACAGCTCTGATTACTCCGAAATGATTGAAAAAGATCTCTCTATAAATTTTATTCTATAGAAATATACGAGTAGAAACAATATCCATTTTCTCTGATGTTGCTTTTCTAAAAATAGGTCATCTAGGCTATTGTTTTGTTTCTCTCTTTCCTCTCTTTTGCCCTTTTTTTTCTCCCTCAGTTTTTAAGTATCTTTTCATTGCTACTAGTATCCTACCTAATTTATGCTGTCATTTTATGATCAATTTTTAGCTCTTTTACTTCATTCAGTAAAAGGTAAGTGATTTCCATGTCTTTCCATTTCCAACAGAGAAGAGGGAGAGGCAGAAATCATAGCATAACTAAAATAGGTTCCGAAGGTACAGAGCCCAGAAAGAGGGAGAGAAGGAAGGGAGGGAGAGAGGAGGGAGGGACAGACGGACGGAAGGAAGGAGGAAGGTATTTATGCCTTTCCTGTCAAGCTGGTTGCCAGGAGGGGTGTCAAATCCTTCCAGGTGTCAGAGAGTCTATCTGCCAAGGAATAAGATGAACCTTCCATCTGCCCTCTCCCTCCTGCTAGGAAAGGCCCCTGTGTCTTGCCTTGTAAGGGCAGGATGACTTTCCAGTACACGGTGTGCTCCAAACTCTGATTCTAAGAAAGAGAAAGACAAAAGTAGACCTGGCAAAGATGTAAATATCCATGGGCCCCTGGAGTCAGAAGGCCTTCTCATAAAAATGGTCAGGATGGACTGAGTGGCCCACGGGTTCTTCCAGTGAACCAGTCTCTGAGTAGGTGATGGTGACAGCCCTTTTCTGGGAACCTGTTTCCATGTTGGTGTAACTGCTCTGCAGAGAAGAGGATCTGACACCTGTGGGTCTCTGAAGGGGGTCAAACTGCAACGCCAATGAGTAGATGTGGGAAAGCTGCCCCAGAGAGCCGGAAGAGCAGACCTAGAGTTTCTCCGTCCGCTGGCTGTTCAGAGGCTGCTTTCTACAAAAAGCCCCCTCCACCCCAATGTGGATCCAGCTACAGCAAGCATGTCTCTTCCATCCCTCCTCTGTGCTTCATGAGCACAACTTGGTCTGTTTCACCTCAGGACCTTTTGGAGACTGGGTCCAGTCTTCATCCATTGCTCAGGTCCAGAGGGGCCTCTTTCCTCCTAATTTTTGTTATGTCCATGTTGGTTTGGATACTATGTGATTTTACTGCTTTCAGCAAAAGAAGAGCCGTCAGCATGCAGTGTGGAATATTATAAAAGACCCAAACGGTTAACAGTCTGTTGTTACTGGCATGCAGTCAAAAGATAAGACATATTAGAAAAAGAAACTGTTAGAAGCTCCTTATTCGAACAGCCAATTACACCTACAAGGTAATAGGAGACCCAGAAGCTTGATGACAAGAAGTGAAGACTGGTCAATAAAAATTAGACCTGTGGCTCTACATCCCAAGTTAGAAAAATGAATAATTTGAAAGAAACACACTATCAGCGGGACTGAAGATTTTTTTGTAAGAATAAGAAAGGAACCAGAGAATATTCCGAAGATACTCAATTGTGGAAAATCTTACTTTAATGTGCTACTTCCAAAATGAATATGGAAATGGCTGCCTGAGAAACATGAGAAAACATGATCAAATACTTCCCTAGAGAGTGTCAACACTGAAGCAAGCTCTCTTGTCACGCATGGCAAAAAAAAAGAAAAAGAATAAAAAGAAAAGAAAAGAAAAGAAAGGAAAGTCTTCCTATATTGGGTTTTGGAGCATTTCATGCAGTATGATTTGGAAATTTCCCTGGGTATGGTGCTCTGAGTGCAACTGTTGACAAAAGTTTTAAGAACGAGAGCACATTTATTCTACCAGATCCATGCAGGAGTAGAGACACAGAGCCCAGTGTTGGAGCTATATCCGCACAGGGGTTTATATTCTCCACGAAGAGGAATCAAGCTCTGCACAGTTGTGATCCACAGTCGGAGCTTCCAGCCTCTGGCACAGGCTTGGGTGGGCAGCACTCACGGACAATCCCATGTCTCTCCGTCCCACCTGGGCTGCTGCAGATGTGCATCCTGCTCGAAGCTCAGAGTTCCTCTCCTGTCCTATTGGAACCATGAAGCTTGGGCCTGGGCCAAGCACACAACGTCCAAGAGCCACTGAAGCCAACCCTTGGCCTTCCATAAGACGTCTCTTCCGAGAGGACGGCCACAGACGTCCAGCGCCATGTGGCTCCTAAGGTATCGTCTGCTGTTTGACCCAAAGGAACATGACTGCCAGAGGGAAGGAAAGAACTACTGTTGAGCTGAGATCAGCAGTGTTTAAAGATCTCCAAGAAGCCATGAGCACAGCAGACCCTGAGTGTGCTGAGCGAAGACGGCCTGGCTATTGGCACATCCGTGTATCACTCTGTTGAATCCCCTGTTGCTATTCTGACTCATTTCGCTCAGTTTGGGATTACTGCCAAAATTAGGGTACCCCGCTCCTCGACTGTGGGTAAGATCAAATGAGATAATGCATCTGCAGCGCGGCTTTCTAAACCTGGCGTGTCGCGAGCACCCAGCGAAGAGAGAAAATCATGGAGCTTCTGCAGCAAGTAGAATCAATAGATTAGAAATACACAGAGCAACAAGGATTAATCTTAAAAACCTAGTTGAGTGAAGGAAGGAAGAGAAAGATCTGTAACGCCATACTATTACGTAGATTGATTACACAGGTTGACAGGATTTGTAAGAATACATGCAAATAACTAAATACGTGCGCATTAGAACAATTACCTATGCGGGGGGGGGGAACAGGGTGGCAAGGGGCGCAGTCTGTGAGAGAGCAGGAATGAAGAATAAATACATGAAAGCAGAGCGAGGACTGGAAAATATAGCAATGCAAATGTGCCACGAACTGAGGAGTGTAATTAACACAACTTCCTGCATCTGAGCTTAAAAATAAAAAGATAATAATAGTTATTATTAATAAGACTCCTAGATCTTCCACATCCTTTCAACTGTAAAATGTTGGAATATCCTTCGGATGGCACCCTTTTTGAACTTGCTCAGGCAGGGGAGCATTTCCCTCCAGCTTTCTGGGTGATTTAACACATCAGGGAACGAGTATATAAAAAGGCATGGTGCTCTCCCGTGTAGCCATTCTGGACTTCAGAGCTAAATTGTGAAGTCGGCTCTACACATGTGATTTCATCTATGAAATTAGGGCAAGGTGGGAAACTGACACAGAAAAAACGTGATTTATTATATTGTTACTATCCCTTACAAGTAGAGGGTCAGATGCCTGTTTTTGCCCATTAGTTTAAGGCCAGCTTGACTTAACGTGGCTATTATCACAGTCCTTCAAAAGCCCCCCTCTGGTCCAGTGTCTGCAGGAGCCGTGCGCATTCCCCATCTGCACGGACAGGGACACAGATGGTGCAAACTCTCGCACTATGCTTGATCAGTGCTGACACAGCAGAAAACAATGGATCGAAAAATGTTTGGATTACAAAGGTAACAGAAAGAAGTTGGAAAATAACTACAGGCCAAGCCTGAGAGGTTTGGCGGAGCCTAGTGCAGAACTGTATTTTTCCGTTGACTGCTGAAAATGAGCCTGGCTTCAGGGGAGCTTTTTCCCTTCCTTCCTCAAGGTTACCTACAACTCTAATAATCAGTTCTCTCGGGAAAGCAAGAAAATAGATTTGGGGGTTGAGGTCTGTTGTTGTTCTATCATCTGTTAGAGGATGGAAATGTGCTTCCCCCACCAAGTTTTCTGCTTGACACAATACTCTTTTCCTGACACTGCTGCATATGCTCTGGTGTTACTGGTAAGGGGAGCATGGACTTAGCAGCCCCCAAAGCAATCGTGTCCTGCCACATCCGACAGTGCTGCCACTCTCCCCTGGGACAAAACATCTCACCTCTGGCGCTTTGCTGACAAAGTCCTATCCCTGTTCCCCATTCGTCTCCCTCCATCTCTTTAATGGCTCATTTCTGTTCAACTCTCTCCTCCCACCAGCCCCATCAGAGATATTCGTGTGTGTGTGTGTGTGTGTGTGTGTGTGTGTGTGTGTGTGCGTGTGTGTGTGTGTTGTCAGTCTGTGTATAGATACATGTCAGAATCTGGGAATGGACATAGAATTTGAAACCAAGCAGCACTTTGTCCCCTTGCCTTGATTTCAGTCACAATATTTAATATGACTTGGATTATAAATAATATACAAGGGAGGATATGAAGTCTTGTGCTCATCAAAGGGGAGGTGAGTTTTTAGGAGTCTAAGAAACCTGTCTCTGTATATAATTTTAACGTTTAACCTCCAGCCAGTGATGAGTTCACTGCTTCTGCTGTTGGTGGGTCTGTGTTTTCGTCACTCTTACTTTCTGATTTCACCTGCTCTGACAGCTTTCACTTTTACTCCCATGTGAACAAGTCCTAATTCTCAAGTCCCGAGGCATGAGCACACTCTGCCATCATCTTCTGTGAGCATCAGTCTCGTAATTAAGAGCGTGGGCTCTGGAGTCAGGCTGCCTGGGTTCAAATCCCAGCTCTGCACTAATCAGCTGGTGTAACCTTAGGCCAGCTACTTAATTTCTGGGCCTCAGTGTTGTCATCTGTAAGCTGGGGACGATGGTAGTGACCTCGGAGGGTTTCTGTGAAACTTCAATGGGAGTAATACAGTGCCGGGCAAGTAAGAACCACTCAATAAGGACTTGTTGGTTTTCTGGTCTCTTCTGCACACATTCAACAAATCTTGCACATAATTTTAAGGGGTTTTCAAGATTACTAACAAACTCAAGTTCTCCAGGTCCAAGGACCGCCTCTCCGTTCCGGTCTTACTAGTTCCCTCAGTAGCACTGACCAGTCCCTCCTTGAAGAACTTTACCCCTCCATTCTCGGGATTCCATCGTTCCTGGGCTTTCCCCCTGCAGCATCAGACTGACTTGGAATAACTAAGGATTCAGAAACTGTTGAGCCTCTCCATCTATGCACTCACAAGGATGATGACCTGATCCTATCCCACGGTTTCAAACACCTGTCATACGCAAGAGTCTCAGCTCTTCAGCCCCCATCTCTCCCTTGAGACTCATCTGACTGCCAACTCGTGGATATCTAACACTTCTGTCTAACACTTCTCAAATCAGCATGTGCACAACAGTCTTATTCTCCTCTACACTTTCACACCTGTTTCTCCTCCCTGCAAGTTGTGTGGGAAGCAGAGTGCACAAAAGAGAGAAAGGAACCCATTGCAGGAGTCCAGTCAAGAGATGTGTGTGGCTTGGACCGAGTTGTGCAAAGGAAAGATGAGAAGTGGGCATATCCCCAAATCCTCCTGGCAAGCGATGGAGTGAGGAGGAAGGTCTCCTGGAGCCGCGTGCCAAAACACAACGCACATGACACAGGCAAGGTTAAGAGAGAAAGGCAGAGGACATCAAAGGCTGATAAGGACAAAACAGCAGGGAATGTCCTGGGAACCCCAAAGAACGTGTGTTTGGCTACCTATGATGGAATGGGTTTGTGAGAAAGAAGTCTCTTTTCATAAGTGGTTTTAAGAAAGCCAAGTTACAGGGAAGGTGGCAGAAAGGGGAAAGTCATCACAAATCCTTATAACCAGATGTGATTTTCCACTTCTCTAAATCTTCATGGTACTACATAGACATAGATTCCTTTTGAGTTTTTTTGTTTTTTTTTTTTTTTTAGTAGTCTCTACACCCGACATGGGGCTCAAACTCATGATCCTGAGATCAAGAGTCCCGTGCTCTTCCAATTGAACCAGCCAGGCACCCCCAAGATGCTTTTAAATTATAAGATATTTCAAACATGCAGTTATTATTATAGACTAATGTTATAGGTATCTTTATTCCTACACCCGGCTTTAATGTATGCTCCTTTTTAATGGTACCTGCTATGTTGTACCATGTTTTTATTCATTTTATTTCCTTCTATTACAGAAAAGTGCCTTGAGGGCAGGGGTCACTCTCCCCTTTGCATCTTAGAAGCACCTTACACAACAGCTTACACACATTAGGTCTCCCGAATATTTGCTGAACTGAATTGTGTTCTTGAAAGACCTCAGAAACCTTCAGGAAAAAGGAACGTGTGGCAAGTAGCATACACCACTCTTACAGCTTTGAGGAGCTGCAGCTATTTTAAGGTATATGAATTCAGAAGGAATTACTGTAAGTGAAAATAGGACAGTGGCTGCATCTCGTGGCATGTAACAGTGAAAACATATTTCATTTGCTGACATCCTTGGCTAATGTTTCTGATTCTGGAATCAAAGCCATAGGCAACCCAAATCCCAGCTCTCCCAGTAGACAATTTCTGTGCCCTTCTCCATACTAAGTGCATCTGATTTATTAAGAAAGATGGTTAGCCAATAACAATAATTTACTGTCAGCTGTAGCAGGTTTATTAGACAATGTTTACACCCTTTGTTAAGTCCCAGTTGCTTTGTCTTCTGCCCTAACATGCCTCTTACCTGCTACAAATCCAGAAAGTATTATATTGCCTGATGTATTAAAATTCCTACCGTATCACTCCTTGACACCGAGCTGCATCAATGACTTACCAAACCCCCAGAATTCCCAGAAGAATGTGCTGCATATCACGGTAAATAAGACCTTTAATGGGAGTGGCAAGCTTCCCAGTTAGGGTGACAGTGGCAATCAGGTTTGTCCTGGATGGTCCCAGTTTACAAACTGTTGTAGGTCAAGTGATGTCTCTTAATTATTTAGCATTCCCCTCTCACTCCCTGGGTTTAGATGATAAGTTCTATGGTCATCCTATTGATCTCGCCACCTCAACTTTTCACATCACCTGACTGCCTTACGTGGGTGGACTGCCATTTTTCTTATTTGTGCAATGTCCTGACAGACGGGTGAAATAACACCCTCTGCGTTGTGAGAGGGAGCCACACTAGACTCACAAACAAGGCTCCATTTCTGGCAAGCTTTCCCAACATAACACAAACTAAAATAAATCCGCTCACCCAGATGTTACCATCCTGAGTTGTGCTGACAACACCACAGGGAAAGAGTAAACCACCCCAAACAGTAGGAACTAAAACTTCAATTACACAGTAAAAATATTCACATTGAAAGTGCAGGACTCTGCTGGCTGATGTAAGTCAAAACCAGCTTAAAATTTTAAAACAACAAAATCCAGGGGGGCTTTTTATTAGACACAGGATTCTCTCCCTCTTTTATTTCATCTGCATCGGCTCCAGAAAAGGAAAAATAATACAATATTAGAATAACATGGAGTTATAACTATATTTTCAGCCCAGCAATTTCAGTCCAATTTCCAGCAGTAATGTTCATTAGAATCAAACATTTCCTAGATGGTTTAAAAACACAATGAAAATCTGGCACTTTGGGAGCTTATGTGAATACAGCTTTAACTTCTTAGTTTTGAAGAAAAATGAGATTTAATATTAAAAAACTAAAGCAATGTCCCCAAAGCTTCTTTAAAAAAAAAAAAAAAGGAAACAACTTGCTGTACACATTAAATAATTCAAATCAGTGATCCTTTTAAGCCCTTAGCAATGCATGAACCAATGGGGGCAAGCAATCTAATACTTCATGCATTTAGGGGACTGCATCAGAAAGACTTTTAGTCTGTTTCTGCTTTTACAAATGCAAATGTATGCAGAGCAGACAGATTGGGATCTGTACAATTTAGCAATGATCAAAACTTGTAATTTTTGAAAATGGGACAGATGTCCACACTAGTTTTATTAAGATGCTTCTTATTGAGGAAGAAACCAAACAAACAATCCAATTCTTCCTCCTCCTTAAAAAGGAAACAAATAAACAACGCTACCACCAATTAGGATAAGTTACATATCACCTTGTTTCTTTCATAGATTCATATAGTGAGAGGCAGCTTAGGGTAGTGGAATAGATACCTCTAGCATGTAACACTGCATTACTCATCCTTCTGTCCCTAAGACATAGAAATGGGGGGAAATATTTTCTCATTCAAGGACCAGCAATAGGCTCAAGGTTAACTTAGAGGTCAGCTAGATCCCTGGTTCTGTATATCATGCTCTTCTTGAACTACAGACAGGAAAGCAGCCTGGAAAAAAAAGTAAACAGTCAGTAAATATGTGCTGAATAAATGCCCCTCACTTTAGTCACTCACACTTGTTGAGTGCCCATCATCTTCCCATCCTTGGAACACCACAGCTCGCAAGGTTTATCTGATGATAATGACTGCCTAGAATGTACCAGGCAGTGGGGGAAAAGAGATGAAATAGTATTTGCCCTCAAGCGGCCCACAGTTCTGGTGGGGAAAATGGGTCTGATTAAAATGGGTTGCTAAGTATGGCAATGAACGTATATACGAGGTGCTACGACAGCCAAGATGAGGATGAACTCATTCTGCCTGGGCCATTGGAAAAGACTTCGCTACTATAAGTTGAGTCTTAAAAAATTCCTGAGTGGACGAGGGAAATAGCCACCTTCTGGGCAGAGACTGTGAAGTACAAAGGGAGACAACTGGGAGAGGAGAGGCATTGAGGTTGCGTGCACTGGATCAGATCTTCACTGAATAATGTCTACATGCCAGGCAAGGTGTGAAGCACCAGGGAAATAGTAAAAACTAAGATATGGTCCTTGTCATATTTTATCCTGTAGGTGCTAAGAGTTTAAATAGAGCAGTGACACAATCAGCTGTGTTTCAGAATAGCCACTCTGGATGGAAGGTGGAGGATAAAGGCATGAGGAAGAGACTGGGGGTAAGGAAGCCCAATTATGGCGACTGTATAGCCCTGGTAAGACATGATAAGGGCCCGAGCTAAGACAGTGACCCTGGGCTAGAGAAAGGATGTCTGGTCATGGGATGGCCTCAACCAAATATGTCCACCATTCAGCATCTGCTTCATTTTCAGACAGCCCCAGTGGTTACAGGGTCCATCTTTACACTCAGCTGGAATCAGCCTCATTCCAGCTGTCACGTGCTGGCCTATTTGTGCACTTTGGAAAAATTCAGACATGACAGGTCCTCAAATACCAGGTCTGTGTTCATGCTTGATTGCTACCAGTGAAATTCAGATAAAATATTTATATTCCTCTACAAACAAAAGAGAAGAGGGCATACATTCCACAAGCTTCCTAACTCCCCTGCCCTAAATATTTAGATCTGCCTAGAGAAGCTAAGGGAGAGAAGATGGTTTTTTAAAATCTTCTTTATGCTTTAGCTTCACAGATGACTGCTAGGTTTTGAAATCTTTCGTTTTATGAATTACCCCCTTCTTATTTTTCAAACTCAACAAACAAAAGGGAAAAGTGTTTCTTCACTGAAGAGAACAAGATTTGTCCATTCCAAGTCACCTAGACCTCTGCTCAATGGCCAGTATTTTCCATAAACAAGGGAACAGAGAGGTCAGTTGCTGATGGTTCAACAACCCTACTCTCTGTTCTTGTGCCTTAGAAATTCTACCTCCTGCAGCTACCACTAAAGGCTTACAAGTAGAATAATTTTCTTTTACTTCTATCTACAGTTGTAGAGTCCTTCAGCCCAGCTCAATCTCCAGTGCCAGAGCAAGATGGTGAACAGAGGCACCTACCCCCACACTGAAGGCCCTGGTCAACCAGAAGTCTACCTGTGTGGCAGGAAGGCTTTTCTATTCAGGGAGGCCAGGGATTAATATACTACTGAGTTTTCTTGAGGAAAATATAATTTAAATTTTTTTATTATGGAAGTTTTCAAACATACATAAAAGCAAAGAAAAAAGTAAAATGAGCTCACACGTTGCCTTCCTTTAGATTCACCACTATCAGCACTTCGACACACTTGCTTCATCTCTTTTCCTTTAATCTTTTTTTCTCCTTCTTTCTCTTCCTCCCTTCCTTTCCTTTCTTCCCCTCTCTCTTCCTTGCTATAGTATCTTTAAGCAAACCTCTTACATCACGTGATTCTACCCTTATATTTCAGAATACTTCTAAAAAGCGACATGTTTTTGTACAACCACAATACTATTACTACACCTGACCAAATGAATAATAATCCTCTCATATCATCTACTTCCCAGTTTCCAGGAAAGTTTTAGAAGTCATAAGGCTTGAGATTTCTATTGCTTCTCTAGGGAAAGGCTATGCCACAGATAGCCTTAATCAATTATCAAGCAATTTTTCTTTACGCTCAGCTTAAATTTTCATCCTATTACTGCATATTATACTCATGTATCACGCTAAATAATTAATCTCCCTTTTTAATGTCTACACATTTCAGATATTTGTATACATTTAGTTTGTTTTTCCTTAGTCTTTGCTTAGCTGAGCTATACATATTTAATTCTTTTAATCTTTCCTTATTAATCAATGCCATCAGCCTCTTAATCATTTTGGAGCTTTGCTTTGAACCTCGTCCAGCTGGTTTCCATAAGCCTAGTAATGAGTAGCCCAGAACCAGATGCAGCGTTCCAAGAGCAGTGTCACCCAAATCAAACCGCTCCCCATTTCTTCTCTGAATGTTCAATCCCAAACCACAAGAGCCTTATTTTCTGTCATATTATAACAGAAACAAATGCCTTGTTTTCTGCTTTTATGCCCAGTTATTTTTTGGCATTACAGCATGTGTTTCATTCCTCCCACTAAACATCTGTGCTTCAGATCACTTTTCTCCAGATGTAACATAAACAGTATTTTGGAACCAGATGAGTACAGAGACCCAGCTCTGCCACGCTGGCTATGCTACTCCTGGCAAGTCACTTTGTCCTCAGTGCCATGCCAAGTTCTTCACCTAAATGACAAGTAAAGACTGATGCTTCCTACTTTACAGGATTGTTGGAGGGTCAAGTAAGATGATATAAATGCAAAAGGTTTACTAACTTGCATGGCCTGTGTGTGTGTAATATACAGATTTAATATACACTTAATATCAAAAGGTAAACATCTACCTTCTCTAAAGACTTTTTCTACTTGCATCGATAGCCTATTGCACCATTTAATCATCTGTACTGTCAGGAGTTCTTTGTTTCAGCTCAGTTCTTCCTACCAAAACAGTATCTTAGAAAGTGTTTTTTGAAATGTATACTTTGAATGCATAAACCATGAGAATTTCAGGTTTATCCATCTCTTATGTATAAATAAGGTATATGGCATTTGCTTCTTACTAAGTTCTAAGTCATGCTAAACACTTTACGTGAATGGCCTAATTTAGACTTCCTAATTCTATGAAGTAGACGCTATTAATATTCCCACTTTACAGAGGAGGAAAGGGCCTCAGAAAAGCTAATTAACTTGCCTAACGTTAACAGTCGGTGAAAAGCAGAAGAGCCTGGAAAACCTACAACCATAAGCATGATTTACTATTTCACATAATTATTGCGAATCCTTAACTACAGATGAAATTCAACAAACCTACTACGTGCCAGGCACTGGAGTGAAGTGAGAAGGCACGGCTCCTTCCAGGAGGCTGTTTGCTCACAGAGGAGCTCATGGCTGATTAAAAAGGAATAAGGCACAATAATGGTTGTCGTTAGCAAAGGCAATTACACCAATTACCCAACTCCCAAGAAAATACTACTCTTATACAAAAATTCAGATTCATTCCTTTTAGGTAAGCTATTTGATGGCTATCACTAATCATTTTGCCCTCCAATTCCCTGGCCCTCAACTATCTAATAAATAAATTGAATAATGTCAGTTTTCCTTTAAACTGTTCACTCAAACATCCATTATCTGATGATACTCTGGTTTGGAGATTTTTATTATCTCAGTCCTGGATCAGTGCACCAGACTCAGTTCTAATTGGGCTCTCTGCCTCCTGTTTCAACCTCTTCAGTTCTGGCCACACATCACTGACAGATTAATCTCCTTAAAATAAAGCTTCCATATAAACCAGTCCCTCCTCTGAAGCTTTACTCATTTCTGGCTTTCAAGATTCCAAACGATGTAATGCCAATCACATCTTCACACAAGTGCTCCTCTCCACCTGGACTTTCTCTTTCCTCACTGAATATGCCTTGTACACGGCCCTCTTTGCTGGAACTACTTTCCCCCCCGAACTCCTCACCTTTCTTAACTCTTTGAAAATTATCTATTGTTTAAGGCCTTGTCCTCTATGCACCTATCCTGATCACTGGACATCCTGTGTTCTCCGTCCTCTGTTCTCATTAGGAGCTTAACAGATGTTTGCAGAATTAATTATTGCTCCATTAAACATCACTAGCATTTTCTGGCAATATCACTTACTGATACTCATGTATTGTCTTGTACCATACTTATCTTTTTGTATGTAGTCAGTAAGCAAAGTAATTAAGTGAAAGCTTCTTAAAGGCCTGGACTGTGTCTTCAAGACTTCTTTTGCATGCTATATATTGTTTCCCCATGCAAAAGTACTCATATTTGACAACTGACATATTTTAATTATATAAAACAGAACACATATATGTCACCTTTAGATCATATATCCAATTCCATGAGCCAAAGGATTATTAATGACAAGCTATCTGGCTTCTAAGTTCTATTCTTACTAATGCATTAATTTGGAGTTGGGAAAAGTTACTTCTCTATGCCCTAATTTTCTCACCTACAATAGAAGAATCTGAAGTCAGATGATTTCAAAGCACCCTATACATGTGAATGCTAATTTATTAAATGCCTTGCCATGAGTCAATGGATCGACAGATTATTTTCTAATCATGTAAAATTAACTATGACGTTAAGAGTATTGCACCTCAGGTACATTCCCCTCACTACTCTTTAGATATGGAGAGTTCTGTTTCTAGCAAAAACAGGGAACAAAACAGCCTCAAAACCCTTGCAACTACATATGCTGGGAAAAATATTAAAGCATCATTTAAGGTTCTGCTTGCACTTAGGACACAGAAAGCTTCAAAAGAATGTTAATCCCACCCTAACAGCGAGAAAAAGCTGGATAACTTTTTGAGCCCATCAGAGAGGTAAAATGAACTCAAATGCGTAACAAGCTCCTCTGACAAGAGACGGGAAAGATGAATTGTTTCAGTCTTGGCATAGTACAGAAGACAGTCATCAGAAAAGCAGGTTAAGACGAAAACAACTGAAATTGTAATAAATTCTTCAAGGCCAAGAGTGACAGCTTAGGAATTTGGGAAGTCCCAGACACAAAAGAAGTCGCTTCCTAGCTCTTTACCTTGGGTCTCCATCTATAGGATACACTGGGGGCAGGGCAGGAGACCTGAGAGAGACCCTGTGGGTGGCACAAAGGCATGAAAGCCACCCCCTACATGACCCCTTCCCTCACATGAAGCAAAAGCCATAAACTTTGGGCAGGCGAGAAGAGGCCCAGGCAAAGACCCATTGCCTTTGAAGGGAGGGCAGAAGAAAAAGCTGCCTGCCACTGCAGGGTAAAAAATGAACTTGGCTCAGGATCCTGAACTGACACAAAGCAGAGATCTGCAACCACTGGTGAAGGGGCAGAATTGCTGAAAAACTCCACCCCTGATGTCTAGGAGCACAAGGCCTAAGACTGTGAGGCTGGCATGAGAGAACCAAGAAATACTTCCTTGAAGCCCACTGAGTAACAAGCAACAGCAATTCCCCCTTGTGAAAGGTGAAAAAGCATGGGTCAGATTCCTTCTATGGCATATGTATGAAGGACTTGCTGAAATGTGAGCATGTAGAGAAAAACTGAGAAAAACCCTCCCACAATCCATGTGTCCACTAAACACAGTAGCAGCAGCAATCAGAAGGCTGGTATGTGGATTGTAAGATTAACAACAAACCCAAACCTATCTCAACTACTGACTCGAGTGCCCCCCAACGCCCCACACTAATGGCTGGAGAGAAGATGTGTGCCCATTTCCAGATGGAAATACTAAGTAGCTCAGTCTGTCTTATGCACGATATTTGGCAATCAAGAAATATGAAACACACACAAGTAAGGAAAGACAATGTGACAAGGCAATCAATATAACTAGACTAAGATACGGCCCAGATGCTAGAACTATCAAAGATTTTAAAATAACTTTAATATGTTAATGAACCTAGTGGAAAGGTAGACAACATGCAAGAACAGATAGGGAATTTCAGTAGACAGATGAAACCAGAAAAAAAAGAATTAGATCAAAATACTAGAATTAAAAACATATCAGTGATGAAGAATTTCTTTAACAGGTGTATCAGCATACTGGACTGAGGAAAGAATCAGTGAACTTAAAAATAGGTCATTAAAAATTACCCAAACTGAAATATAAATTTAAAGCAAGAGCAGAGCATCCAATACCTGTGTGCCAATATCAAATGGTAAATATAACAATAATTTGAGTCCCAGGGTAAAAAAAGAGAGCATGGAGTAGAATAAATATTTAAAAAGATAATGGCTGAGAATTTTCCAAAAGTGATGAAAGAAAACAAACCAAAAATGCAAGAAATTCAGAGGCCCAAAGGGTAAATACAAAGCAAAACATACCTAGACACATCAGAGTCAAACTGCTAAACACCAAAAAATAAAACCTTGCAGGTAGCCAGAAAAACTACAAAAGTCAGAAGATAATTGACATCATTAAAGTGCGGAATGGGAGAAAAAAAAAAAAAAGTTAACCAACCCAGATTTATATACCCAGCAAAAATAGCTTTCAAAAATGCAGGTGAAATAAACATTTTTCAGACAAAAGCTGAGAGAATTCATTGCTGTCAGACCTGTGCTATAAGAGATATTAGGGGTATCTGGGTGGCTCAGTTGGTTAAGCGTCCAACTCTTGATTTCAGCTCAGGTCACGATCTCAGGGTGCTGAGATCAGGCCCTGCATTGGGCTCTACCACACTCAGTGGGGAATCTACTTGGGATTCTCCCTCCTTCTCCCTCTACCCCTCCCCTTGTTCACATGCTCTTTCTCTCTCTCAATAAGTTGAAGTCTTCAAAAAAATAAAAAATAAAAGAAATACTAAAGGAAGTTACTCAGGGGGTGCCTGGGTGGCGGAGTCATTAAGCGTCTGCCTTTGGCTCAGGGTGTGATCCCAGCATTCTGGGATTGAGCCCCACATCAGGCTCCTCCTCTAGGAGCCTGCTTCTCCCTCTCCCACTCCCCCTGCTTGTGTTCCCTCTCTCGCTGGCTGTCTCTGTCAAATAAATAAATAAAATCCTTAAAAATAAATAAATAAAGGAAGTTACTCAGGAGATAGAAGTATGATAGCAGTAGAAATTTGGTTCTACGTAAGAAAAATGAAGAACACTAGGACCTAGAGAAATATAAAAGATTTTTTTTAACAATTTTTAATCTCTTTAGGATAACTATCAGTCTAAAGCTGGGGTCAGCAAGCTACAACATGAGGGTAAATGTATTTTATTGGAACATAACCACATCCATTCATTTATATGTATTGTCTATGGCTGCTTTCATGCTACAGTGCCAAAAATGAGTAGCTGTAAGAGAAACCATATACCTGCCAACTCTAAAACATTTACAATCAAGTTTTTTACAGGAAAAGTTTGCTGAACCATGGTTTAAAGTAATAAAGTAAAAACAAAGAACAACAACAAAAGCCCAATATATTATAGGGTTTATATCATATGTTAAAGTAAGATGTAGGAAAAAAAGCACTAAAAAATAGGAGATAAGAAAAGGAAATATACTATTGCTAAGTTTCTACATAATATACGCAGTGCTACAATGAAGGTAATTTGTGATAAATTAAAGATGTATATCATGAATCCTACAGCAAACACTACGACATTTTTAAAAGAAGCAGAATATAAAAATGAGACAGAATGAGTGAAATATAATGGAATACTAAAAAAATATTGAAAGCTGAAAGCTAATCAAGTGCCCATCATTCAGTAGAGTCAATAAAGGGTGGTATATTCACACGATGGAATACTAAACAATAAGGAGAACGAATAACTTACAACCACAGGCAACAAGATGGCAGAATCTCATAAATGTAATTTTGAGCAAAAGAAGTCGGACATCAAAGAGTATATACTGCATGCTTCTATTTATATAAAGCAAGAAAGCAAATTAATAATCTATATTAGAAGTGATTATCCTTGGTGGTGGGGTGAGGGTCAGTGGCTAGTGACTGGAAGAGAACTTTGGAGGGCTTTTGGTAGACTAGTAATGTCCTGTTGCTTGATTGGGTTGCGGTTACACATGTGTTTGCTTTGTGAAAACTCATCAGGCTATACATTTATGGTATATGCAATTTTCTGTATAGATATTATCAGTAAAAGTAAAGAAAATGGATACTGAAACTATATTTAAATATATATGCATATTTAAACTAAAATCTGATGAAAGAACAAGACAACCCACAAGAGGGATTTTGAAAAAAAGGTGATATTCTAGAACTTTTCTAAAAACACAATAATCATTAAAATGAATATATAAGTAAACAGTTAAGTAAAATAGCAGAAGGGATTCATCATCTGGAAAAGATTCAAGGAAATTCCCCAAGCTACGGCACAGAGGGATAGAGATAGAAAATATGAAAGAGTAATCAGACACATAAAACAAAATGAGGAGATAAGACATAAATCTAGTACGACAACTGGATGGAAGAGATGCAACATTCAAAGAGACGAAGGATATGAATCTGATGAACAACATGAAAATTCAGGTTACAAGGAATGAGTTTCTGAACAGAATAAATACACATTTATTTTGTATTCAGAAGCCTACTATTTCAGAGCTGGGAAAGTTCTTAGACTAGTCCGGCCCTTTGTTTCAAAGATAAGAAAACTGAGGCCCCAAAAGATGGACGTGATTTGCCTGGATCAAAAAGCTGATTAATAGTAGAGACAGAAATGATCTTAATATGTTATATTTTAAGAGTCATGGATAAGAAGAAAATAGTTATTTCTGACTTCAACTCTCCTGCTGGTATCACCATTTACAATAGCAATCTGAAATATTCTTGTTCATAGAATTTAACTCAAATTGAAAATATGAAGGCATTACTGATTCAAACGCCATGTAATAAGTGTTTAACAAATGACACTTAATGATTAGGCCAGACTAGGGCTGCCCGCACATAATGTAAAGAAATAGTTTTAAGACAAGTCTTCTACAGATTAACTGTAAGGCCATCATAATGATTTCAATACATAAACTATCTATTATATTCCTCTATTTAAATTTTTCAACATTTCAGAGTGCTTTTTGAATTACATTTTCTCTATTATATACATAATGACAGAAGGTAAATTACTTTCTTCCTTTGAAACAGAACAACTCACTATTGAAATGAACCTCTAAGTGCCCATTGTAAGTCTGATACAAATTTCAAACTGGTCAGGAGTATAAAATGTACTGAAGACCTGATATAAAGCACTCTTTATTTTATTTTATTTTACAAAATTAATCATTTCTGATGATGGATTAGTAGCTTGTACTAATTCAAGTATTTAAGAAGAAAAGATCTAGTCAGTATAGGAAAATGTGAGTTTAGCCCTTATTCAAATTTTATAATTTTGAATTAGCAGAGAGAAAATCTGTATTATTTTATGCTCATGAATTTTAAAATCAAAAGTAAAATAATCCTAGGACCACCTCTGACAACTTTTAAGACAAAAATATTTTTCAGAAATAAAAAAATTTAAAGTGTAAAAATTAAATAATTTGGTATGTTCCAGGTTGAAACATTTTCCAGAAGTTCTTTTTCTTACAAGCGAAACACCTTTATCATATTATTAAACTTCAGGCCTAGAACTATATAATGAAAAAAAACAAAATAGTTGGTACTTAAATACTAGCCTCTCGGAAGAGAACGAATCTGTTTTACTGATGAGCCCTGAACCTTTCAGAGCCTCTTGATCAGTTCCAGGTGTTTATGACAGTTAAGAATATTTTAAAATTAAAAACCTTTAACTATTTGTATTCATAAATATGATAACTATAAAAGGGGAACAGTTACTAAAATTAATTAGCAAATGTAGTAAAAATGAAAAATGAAATGAAAATTAAAAAGACAACAGCCCATGAAAATACTTCTACCAAATATTTTCTGCATAAATAACTCATACAAATGTATCAAGAAACCATTAAGACATTTATTTCTATAAATGAACAAAGTATATGGAAAAGTCACACCAAAGCTTAAATAAGAGCAATTTTGAACTCTTATACTTACTGAATTAGCAACAACATATAAAACCCCCACCCAAAGCTGTAAACTTTTAATGAACAGATATACTCAAATGGTGCCACTGTAAAATGTTAGAACTCTTTGGGAAAGTAATAAGGCAAACATATTAAGAGCCATAAAACTGTTCTTATTATTCCACTTAATACTCCCATTCCCAGGAATTGATCCTAATAAAATCGAATGTAACTTAAGTGTTCAGCAATAGGGAAATGGCTTAAATAAACTGAAAATGAAGTAATATGATTAAAATAATAATTATCAAAACTAAATACAAATGAGTTTGATATCATGAAATGAAAAAACAGTCAATCAGAAAAATCTAGGTGTCAAGACTGCAATCACGTCAACAAAAAATGGGAAAACAGGAATACAAAATTAAACCTCTGAGGTCACTGCATCAGGATGGCGAGGCTTATGGGTCATTTTTCCATTTGGCAAAATTTCCTTCAGTATTTTCAATATAAAAAAAGATATAATCTCTACTCTTCTCCACTAGTAAATTATACATGCCAATTTTTAAGTTAAGAAAGAGGGCACAAATGGCTCAGTTGTTCTCTAAAACCGGAATTTTCCTCTATTTGGACCTTAGCGGGCAGTGCAGGAAGACATACCATAAACTGTGCGGTTGTAGCAGGCAGAGGTAGCCACTGCCACGTCCAGCCAATGCGAACTGCAGGGCACGAGATATGAATAAGTAAAATTGTAAACTTTCAACTTATAACTATGTATTTGGTATGTTATGTTATGGCATCAAGATAGCTAACTCTTTTTCTTATCATTTTGTGCGTCATACTTAGTTTTCATATTTTCATTTAAAATACGTTGCCGAGGGGTACCTGGGTGGCTCAGTCAGTGAAGTGTCCGACTCTCGACCTCAGCTCAGGTCTTGATCTCAGGGTTGTGAGTTCAAGCCCTGCGTTGGGCTCCATGCTGGGCATGGAGCCTACTTAAAAAAAATAATAAATAAATAAATATAAATAAATAAATAAATAAATAAATAAATAAATAAAATATGTTGCCAATATGATGAAAATGCTCTACTGAAGCACAGAACTTTTTATATTGAATTCATATTAGGTTAACTACAAATAAAATCACATTAGTTTACATGTTTAAATTTTTGAGTTAGAGGTTGAGACAACTACTTTTAAAAGAAAAGCAATCCATAAAAACCTAGAAACTCCTATTTACGAAATTTTCAACTATTCTTCCCTTAGAAACTATATTTATCTGAATTAGTGAAGCAGGATTTGGACATTTCTAAAGACTGACCACATAATATATTCCTTTCCCAAAACAAAAATATGAAGCACTCATTATATATGAAATTTGCCATTTTGTAACATGACTACTTTTCAAAATTATGTTAAAAAGGGACCTGGAACTTTCAGTAAGCTATCTGAAGGAAAATGTTTGAGAGGCACCTAGGTGGCTCAGGCGGCTGAGCATCTACCTTGAGATCAGGTCGTGGTCCCGGGATCCTGGGATTGAGCCCACATCGCATCGGGCTCCCTGCTCAGCAGGGAGTCTGCTTCTCCCTCTGCCTCCCCCATCTTGTGCTTCTGCTCTCTCTTTCCCTCTCAAATAAATAAATGAATGTGATCTTTAAAAAGAAAAAAGAAAACATTTGAGAATAACTTTTAAAATATTTAGAGCAGGAGAGATTAACTGGAAATGCAGGGCAGCTATCTCAACATCTATAAATATAATTTGAAACAGCAAACTAACCCCCCCCCAAAAAAAACCGAAAAGAAAAAACAACCAATGTCATGGCGATAAATGCCCTGTAGAGATATAAATACTAAAAAATAAAGAAAAGAAATTCTAAATTGAAGACACATTCTTTAGCTTACTTTTTAAAAATTACACTATTTAATAACCTGGTACAGGGTGGCTGACTGTGTTGATGAAATCATCAGGAAAGATCACATAGCTGCCAAAATATAAGCCACAGGGCTGTCCTTTGCACTGATGGTAGAGGTGAATCTAATTATTAGTCTTCTATTTACATTCTATTAGTGGTAGCAGCAATAATTTATTTACAAATATTTATTATAAAAGTTTATTAGTTTCCAAGATCTAAACAAACATACCTATTACCAGGGTAGCACAGCCTTATCAAATAAATGTTCTTAATAACTGTAAACTTCAAAACATGAGTTAAATAATGGCCTTTTCAAACATAAAGAATTTCAATACAATAGAGCCACTAGGAAGCCAAAATAAAGTCAAAGTAACACTAATTTACATTCACTTTTGTGACACCAAAGAAACATGTAGCTCATGTTTCTTTTTTCATTGATTAGAAAACGTGTTCACATGAAAAAATGTTCAAAATCATTAGCCATCAGGGAAATTCAAATCAAAACCACACTGAGATACCACCTTACACCAGTTAGAATGGCAAAAATAGACAAGGCAAGAAACAACAATTGTTGGAGAGGATGTGGAGAAAGGGGATCCCTCCTACATTGTTGGTGGGAATGCAAGTTGGTACAGCCACTCTGGAAAACAGTGTGGAGGTCCCTTAAAAAGTTAAAAATTGAGCTACCCTATGACCCAGCCATTGCACTACTGGGTGTTTACCCCAAAGATACAGACGTAGTAAAGAGAAGGGCCATATGCACCCCAATGTTCATAGCTGCATTGTCCACAATAGCCAAATCATGGAAGGAGCCGAGATGCCCTTCAACAGATGACTGGATTAAGAAGCTGTGGTCCATATATACAATGGAATATTACTCAGCTATCAGAAAGAACGAATTCTCAACATTTGCTGCAACATGGACGGCACTGGAGGAGATAATGCTAAGTGAAATAAGTCAAGCAGAGAAAGACAATTATCATATGATTTCTCTCATCTATGGAACATAAGAACTCAGATGATCGGTAGGGGAAGAAAGGGATAAAGAAAGGGGGTGTAATCAGAAGGGGAATGAAACATGAGAGACTATGGACTATGAGAAACAAACTGAGGGCCTCAGAGGGGAGGGGGTTGGGGGATTGGGATAGACTGGTGATGGGTAGTAAGGAGGGCACGTATTGCATGGTGCGCTGGGTGTTATATGCAACTAATGAAGCATCGAACTTTATATCGGAATCCGGGGATATACCGTATGGTGACTAACATAATATAATAAAAAATCATTAAAAAAAAAAAAAGAAAACATGTTCAACTTTTTCCAGGAAAAGACTTGGAAGAAAAATCAAATCAGAAGATGTGATTTTCCTGAATCCAATCTAACAACATAATAACATCCTAAAAGAACATTCCGTAGTAGAGCAAAGAACTGAAAACTAACTGCAAGGCTATTTATAATGTAGAGCAGATTAACTGTACACCATAGAAACTGTAAATGATGGACATTTTTCTTCACACACACACACAGACAAAATCATGTGGAAAAAAAAATAGTTGTTTGTCTTTTGCACGTAGCTTGTCATTCTGTACACAGGATTCAAATGTCAACCAAGAAATGACGACAATCCCAAACCAATCTTAAGATGTCTTAATTACATCATCTTCTCCCTTTGTCTCACTTAGAGTCATATATTCACAGCTCAAAACTTGTTCATTAGACTCCTCAGGTTTTGACTTTTTAAGTGCCAACTCTGCTGGGAGAAGAGATGAGCAATGTTCCAGACACTGTGCAATGTCATCAATAGTCCATTTGTCTTCAGGAAGGGCATGCTCTTCTAGTGTAAACGGTCCCTGTTTGGTTCGGGTCAGCTCTAGGACATTGGCACAGGAAGAGAGTTCTATAGCAACAAAAAGGGAAAAGAAAATCCACAGGGCAAATGATTCAGTATCATAGTCATGCTCGTGTTCAAATGACAGAAGATCTTGATTCAAACCTCTCCAAACCACCTCAAATGTAAAACTGTAATAATCTAATCTAAGAACCAAGAGCCTTGAGATTAAGAAATGATAAAGTAGCAAAATAATATCTAGTAACTCACCTTATAAACTGCTTTAAAGTCTACAAGGAACTGGCACATACTTTTCTTATTTAGCCATGAAGCAAGCCCACGAGGTAAGTATTACTCTCATCTGCAGGTGAGGTAATCTGACCTGTCCGGTGCCACAGCTGCCAGCAAATGGCAGAGCCAGAACCGCAACTTTCCAGCTGTTTGTAAGACTGTGGCTTCCGGTTTTTAAAAATTTTTTACTTATATCAATGAAAGTAACTTGGAAGGATAAATCTTTTAATCTTACCCCTTTGCGCTAAAATATTTTATATCTGAAATAATGTTGGCTCTTACATTGATTATCCCCATCTTCATTTCCTGCTCCTTTTTCTTTCTCTCCCGTTACAAGCATTTCACGGCAGCTGCTGATGCTGATAATTGTAAGCCATAAACCTTCAATGCTTCTGAAGCTGAAGGCAGCAAGAGTACAGCTCCCTAAGGCCAGCACTCAGAGATATGAAAAATAGAAAATTCCCTCTTCCCATCAAAAAAGAATATTACTCTCTAAATGATAATTCATAATTCATCTTTATGCTTACCTTTGCCAATGTCACTGACCAAGCTTCTGATATAAAAACCTCCTCCACATTCAACATCTGGAATGTTAACAGTGACATGGTAAATTGCTAACCTCCTATGAAATCCACTTTACATAGAAATGATGCCCCTAAACAAATGTAAAAATGCACTATGCAAACAATCGAGTGATAAAATATTTATGCGCTAAAACATAAATTATTCATCCAATAGCATATGTGTTTGTGAGATTGAAAAGTCAGAGTGTGGAGAGAGCAAACAGCAGAAACTCATGAACACATTTTAAATTAACTGGCAAGTCACACCAATGTTAATACTTCAGCCTTGTTCGTCTAATAGGTTTTAAATAGTTGGAAATCTCAGCTTTGCTATTGTGAGCTGTACATTTAAAAAGTATTTTCATATTTGTACACCTTGTTCACTTAATTAGTTTTAAATAGTTGGACATCTCAGCTTTGCTATCAAAGCTGTAGATTTTTAAGATATTTTCAGATTTACACACTCAAAAAATACATCAAACAAAAACCCCTTATCAGGGACAATAATTATGTCTGGGAAAATATACTACATGGAGAGCTCAGTCTATTTAAATGTTCTCTTGGAAATATTACTAAAGAAATCATAAAATAACTAAAATTACACAACGTTCCAGAGTGAATGCATATCTAAACATCTTCTTAACACAGTATATTACACGTTTATTGGTTAAGAGCAAGACTCTGGATTGTTTTTATTCATCCACAAGATATCCTGAATTTCCACACAAAAGGACTACATTCCTGCTGCTTACAGTCTTACCATACAAAAAAAGCCACTTGAGGGAATTAACCAAAACTCACTAGATAGGGATTTTAATTCTTTTTTTTTCCCCATCAGCTCAAGGCTGGGGCCCACTGCTGAGATAAAAAATGAGCACTGGGCTCAAAGCAGGTATATAAACATTCTTGCACTATATTTGACTTTGGTGAAAAGACAGCTCTTTCCGCCTATGACAACCTCCAAGTGAACAAAGTAAGTGTTTACAACTTAAATGCAATTGGAAAAATTCAAGTTTCTCTTCCTTTCATAGATAATATCTACTGTGCCAACCCAGCTGCTGCATTTTCATGGAATGAAGCATTTTTTAGTATGTTTTTCTCATTATCTGTCAAACATTTTAAAGTCAGGACACTAAAGGAAAGAAGTGACTTCATTTTTTAACTGTACAAAAACCACATTCTATAGGAACTTTATATACATTAAATACTCTGTCAAAGCAACAGAAGTTGAGGGAAGAAAATTTGGGGAAATTATCTCTAAAGGGAATTCTATTTAGTGGGCACTGTGAAATTAAGAGCAGGATCAGTTTAAGCAAGCCTGAGAATTTAGAGGAACTACAACTTTTGATTCTTCACGGCTCGTATATGTTCATGACTTCAGCTACTACTTTTCGCATCTAGGAGATCATAAAATTTCCAAACCACAGAAACAAACTTTTTGTTTTTTAAATTTATTTCAAATATAGATTTATAGATAAATTCAAATTGATAACCTGAATTAAAATTTATCGCATGTCCAAGAATACATTTTTCCCTTACCCATTATTTCCATGTTATCAGGATTTTTAGCAGTAACTTGCAGGTAACATAGAAAGGGGAGAAATAATCACTCCGCTCTTAAAATTTCCTGCCCCCAAAAAACTAAAAATGCTTTGTTTTAAAAAGACAAATTAATTTAAATTTTAAAACTGAAGGTAAACTACCAGGTACTAGCCAAAATGGGGGAACAAACATCCATAAGATAATAAAACACAAACTATAAAATTTTGAAAGTATATACCCCTTATCTACTCTTTGCAATTAGAGATGGAAGGTATGTTACTGCCAACTTTAGAAGATAATACGATATACAAAAAATTCAGCCTATTTAGAAAAGTATTTCTGAACTTCCATGTAGGTATCAGTATTTTCATTAAATGTGTTACCAAAAAAGTATTAATAAAATCCTAGCCTTACTTAAATTCAAATTTTAAAAATCTCCAATATACTAGGGATCCATTAAATTACCCAAAAGCAGCCAAATGCAGAATGAAGGTACAGGTCACTACAAATGATTTCAGATTTTCCCACCTTACCTAATGTGAAAAACGGTGGCTGGAATTTTTGAAGGGAGAGACTGTATACGGTAACAGGCCTGGCAGGCTTGGCTGCTACTACTGCGCCTCTCTTCATCAAGGTTGAAAGTCTCTGTCCATCCTTCTTTAATGCGGAATAGCTTGCAGAGATAAGAGAGAGAGACACGGAGTGAAGGAGAGAGAAAAGATTAAGAAAGAATGAAAGAGAGTAACTCCAGATTACAGCAGGGGAAGAAAGAAGGACCAGCAGCCCTTAAATTGAATCTTTCTAAATATGAACTATGTTTTTCTTCTAATCTACTCCATGATGGTGCCAGGATTGAAACTAAAGCTCAATCTGCTACCCAATGAACAATAGTGTCAATTTTACACTTTAACCTTCTCTCTGGAAATGGTCTATTCATGTGTTCACTGGTCCTCATTCCGGGTTAAGGGCACAAGGCCTCTGGTCACAGTGGTCTCTGCTATATTTCCTTGAAACAACTTCCAATACAATAATATTCATTTTCACATAAAAGTTAACAAATTATTTCTAAAATGCAAATCTACTTAACAGATCTTAAGCTTTGTGTGATAAAATTTTATTAGCCCACAAACTCCTTGGGATAATCAACAGAGAAAAAATTTCTAAAACTGCTCTTATAAATAGATATAAACGTGCAATTCATTTTAACAATAATGATAAAAAAAATTTGCTCATATACTGCAAAGTTTTTAAAACTTTTATTTGAGGCAAAATTATGAAGACACATTTCCCTATAGATATTTCAGCGTTCCTGAAAAAAAAATCAGGATTTTAAAGTAAAACATAAATTCTAGGGATGCCTGGGTGGCTCAGTCAGTTAAGTGTCCAACTCTTGATCTCAGCTCAGATCTTGATCTCACGGTCGTGAGTTCAAGCCCCACACTGGGCTCCACGCTGGGCATGGAGCCTACTTAAAACAAACAAACAAACAAACAAATAAATACTAAATTCTAAAAGAACTGTCAGTACTTCTCCTGACACATAACAATTTAGCCATTTTTTTAATAAGAAGCAATTTGCTTGAAATGGTAATGTGCACAAAAGATATGGTTAAGTTGTACTCAATATTCTTATACTTTTAATAAATTATAAATCTCATCTGTTTCATTTGTTGCAGAGAATTGTGAAGCATAAGATTCTGGGCCTAAAAAAATGGTCCCCAGACCTGGAAAAAAGTACCAACTGGACTATGAATCATAGCTCTGACACCAATACTAGCCTGGACTGGTCTCTTCACAGCAATTCCGGGAAGACTGACATCTCTGCACTCCAGAGCTGCCCTGAGGGATACAGATGGAACCAGAAAAACCAATAAACAATGGAATAGCACAGATGTCAGGCTGTGGCCATATCCAGAGACAGAGCAAGCCACATTCCACTACCTGAGAGAGTGTTGGAAGCTCTGCAACCTATCTAAATCAGGCTCACCTTTACTTGATCATATGTATATCAGATTAAAACACGCCTCACCATACATAAAAGGAAGCCCGCTTTTTTTCTCATTAAAGTGATGTTAAACATTGAAAAATAAAAATTAAACATGTATCCAAATTCAATAATGGAACTTACAGGGGAGGTACCTGCATTATATTCCCAGTAAATTTCTGTAGAACGCCTTCAATATCTTCTTGTGTTATTTTATCTGCCAAAAATGAATAAAAAATGTAACACTAAAACAACCACACAAGTATACATGCTGTTTTCACAGCACTGAAAGTTCTGAAAATTCCATTTAAAAAGTTTCTAACAAAATGTATTTGTATGCCAAATTCTACCTTGTTGAGATGAATATAATTCACATTAATGAGATAAAGGGGGAGAAAGTCTTATGTTATGGAATATTAAGACTAAATTTCTTTTGCTTCAATTTTTTCCTCCAAATTTTCTCCAAAACTTAACCAGTCATCTTATACCCATTTAGTTGGTTCTTACTATAGCCTTTAGGAGACCTGAGAAAAATGTTGTATTAGTTATAGAAATAGTACTGCAGTATTCGAAAATGAGGAGATCGGAAGGTAAGCAGAGAAATAAAATAAGTTCTTTTTTCTTTTTTAACTGAAGTATAATTGCATACAATGTTACTCATTTCAGGTGTACAATGTAGTGATTTGACAATATACATTACCTAGTGCTCACCACGATAAGTGGTGAGAGGCAAAATAGGCAAGAGGGATTAAGAGGTATACACCTCCAGTTGTAAAGTAAGAAAATTATGAGAATGAAAAGTACAGCATAAAGAATATAGTCAATAATATGTGGTAACTTTGTATGGTGACAGATGGTAAGCACTGAATATCTGTTATCCACCTGAAACTAATATAACATTGAATGTCAACTATACTTCAATTAAAAAATAAATCATTTAAAAATTTTTTTAATTAAAAAAAGTTAATTTAAAAAAGGGGACGCCTGGCTAGCTCAGTTGGTGGAATGTGTGACTCTTGATCTTGGGGTTGAGTTCAAGCCCCACCTTGGATGTAGAGATTACTTAAAAACAACATCTTAAAAAAAAAGAAAAGAAAAGAAAAATATCCATAAGTTGCTTAAGTTTCTCCAGGCATCAAATACTGTTAATAACTTAATGCAGTATTGAAGATTATTAAGTATTAACCACATTAAAAACTTTACCTGCCAGATTTCACAACTGTACTATGGTATGGCATAAAATTCACACATTCACATTCAATTCTGTCCCCAAGTAAAGTTGTATTTACTTGTCTCCTTCCCTCCCTTCACTGCTCTTAGAATTTCTCTGTTCTTTTAAACAAACACTCCCAGGAGTCTGACTTTAAAGATAAGCCAGTGCAAAAAAAGAATATACACAGCAAGGATACCAGGATTACTAAGCATTTTTTAAACAATGATTTAGAAAAAAGCCTTCAGTGTCTGTTAGTCATGTTTTCAGCTTTTGTTTAATACTCTTTCCAAAAGATTATTAACTATATTATTACCTATAAAATGTTATTACTATAATATTAAAGTATATTTCTGTAATTTTAACAAGTAAAAACTATAACACACTGAAATTCAGTATTTGGGATTTTCATATTCATAGATGACTTTATGTATTTCATATTCAATAAATACAGAAATATTCTGTAACTTGTTTAGGTCACAGTCAATGGAAAGAAATTACAGTGTTTCTTTTTCACTTTGCAGGAAATTTATTTAAACTTTTTATTCTAATACATACATGCTACATTTGATTTTATTAAAAAATATTTTAAAAAACCTAATGTGCTTTGAAGTATTGTGGTAACACCAGAACAGAAATTAAAAGACAGCATGGAATATTATATTCAGGTTTCAAAATCAACACAAGACAGTCTTAACTTCAGTGGGACCTGGATCCTCAAGTTAACACAAACAACAGACTAGAATCTACTAGACTCAAGCAGAGAAGAGCTACAGAACTCAAGAGAATTTCTCCAACACCTAGCAGTCCATAAAGACACATCTCAGATGGGTATTCTCTTCATACTCTTTTTCAGACGGATGTAGCTCATGATATGATGAGGATTTTTCCATGAAAAATTTTCACTCTACTGCAACATAAAACAATTACTGGTGGCATCTTAGTGATGCAAAACTTCCAAATCTAGACAGCCAATGCTACCTCCAAGCTGACCACTGCTAGAGAAACGCTATTACTGAGAAAACTGCAATACTTCATAACTTTGCAATACATTTTTAAATAAGATCAAACGGCTTTCTACTTCTGCTAGGTTGGTCTCTTTATGAACATTCCTGCCAATGTATACTCGTTTTCCTGCTTCGGTGGCTCTCTTTTACTGACACTTCCTGACACAAGATGACAAGATATGCTCTTTGTCATTCTACTTCTGCCAGTGCTTCTTTCTCTGACTTAACATCTCAGGCATTTCTGGTTTGTTCTGTTCATTCTGCAATTAATCATACACAATTTTTAACTGTTACCTAATATGTATGCAGGTATTATCTCACCAATGAAACTCCAAGCTCCTTAAAGGCAAAGGCAGTTCTTATGCAATGTACACAATTACAGTGGAACTCAAGACATTCTTGCTGAATTAGCCAAGGAGCGATAAAATCTCAAGGTCAAAAGGTCATTTAAAAGTCACCTAGGCCAATTATTCATCTGATATTTGAATCACCAGACAGAAAGCCTATGCAGCAAGGTGTTTTACAATAAAGGTGAATTTAATACAATAGAATACAACATGATTATTTTTAATCATATGATTATTATATTCACTACATGAGTATGTCGTGAAGCATGCTGGCTATCTCTAAAATGTGATATTAGTCCAATCCAAATAATAATAAATAGTAAGAATAAAGACACTAGGGGCGCATGGGTGGCACAGTCAGTTAAGGTCCAACTCTTGGTCTTGACGTGGGTTGTGATCTCACAGTTGTGGGATCGAGCCCCACATCGGGCTCCTGCTCAATGCGGAGTCTGCTTAAGATTCTCTCTATCCCTCTGGCCCTCCCCCACTTGTGTTTTCTCCCTCTCTCTCAAAAAAATAAATAAATCTTAAAAAAAAAAAAAAAAGAATACAGGCTTTACCTCCAAAGAATTTAAAAAGAAATGGAGAATAAAATCTGTAAAGCAATTATATCCAATAACTACCCAAAAGAAGTAGATTTGATAAAAGAAGATGGGTATGATAAAACTGTCATAGGATTTGGGTAATTATTCTTTGTTTAGGGGCTAATAAATCATCGATGTGCCAGTATTCATTTGAAATTAATTTTAAAAAGTCATTCTCATAAAATTAATATATGCAAGATCATGTCACACATTAACATTCGCTTAAAATTTGTTGACTCTATTTACATCATGATAGCTGGTACTTAACTGAACTATGGAGTTAAAAGCAATATTCAACCGTGGCAGAGTAACTGGTACTGGACAAGTATTATCACTATAAGCAGCTGTTTAATTGGAAAAAATATATAGGATACAACTATTTTTGAACATTAGACAACAGACAGCAAAGAATGTAATCCCTCAGAGAAGAAAAAGAAACAAGCAAGGCCTTTCTGAAGATCACTTGCTTTCGCTTGCAGATGTTTTCTGAACCATGGTGCAAGGAGGGGAATCCGAAAAAAGCACTGTGATCTTGCTAGAGTAGGGAGATAGACATGAGCAGGAAGGGAGAAATGAGGATGGCAGATAGGAAACTGCCAGCGAGCACCCAGTCTTCACCCAGAGACCACCCCAACTCCCTTAGAGCAACCCCTTTTGCTACATTTCTGGAGTGTCCCTCCCCTTTGCTAAATAAAACCTTTGCTCCTTTAATTCTCTTAAGTCTCTCAACTAAATTCTTTCCTTCAAGAAGACAAGAACCAAGGAATTTTACAATCCACCAACTGGTAACAATCTCACTGAATAAAAATCAGAGTCTGGGGAAGAAGAGCAGCTGGATTTTGAGAGAACCACACAGAGAAAGAGATGTCTACAGGGGTCCTCTGAAGACTGGCTACACTCCAAGCTGCACATAATACAATGAGTTGCCACAAAATTAACCAAAGCATACTACCAAAGCTCTTATAAGGCGGGCTCTTACAACCATCAAGAATGAAGAAACTTGGCTGAATGCAATTAGGGATTTCATATACAAAAGAACTGAATGATCTACATACAGAAAACTATAAAAATAGGTTTGATATTATTTCAAAATAAAAAGACAGGTCACAGAGGAATAGTATAAACAACTTTATACTAATAAGTTTGAAAATTTAGATGAAATGAACAAATTCCTAGGGTAAAAATCATCTACAATGACACAAGAAATAAAAAATATTGTTTGATATTTAATAAAGAAGGCCAATCCATAATTAAAAACCTTCCTAACAAAGAAAACTCCAGATGTCTACCAGTAAATTCTACCAAACATGAGGGGGGAAAAATGCCCATCTACACAAATTTTAAGGAATAAAAAAAAGACAAAATTTTATGAAGTCAGCATAACTTTGATATCAAAACCAGTCAAGGATATTAACAGGAAGGAAAAACAGAAGGTAATCTCACTCAGAGACAAAGATGCAAAAATCCTAAACTAAATACTGGCAAACTAAATACAACAATTTATACAAAGGATAACATACCATGATCAATTTGGGCTTGCTCTAGAAATGTAAAGTTAATTTAATATTTGAATAAGGAGAAAAATCAACAGATACAGAAAAAGTATTTGATGAAATTCAATGTCTGCTTGTGATTAAAAAAAAAAAAAATACAAGAGTTGGAGCGCCTGGCTGGCTCAGTCAGTAGAGCACGTGACTCTTGATCTCAGGGTAGTTAAGTTCAGGCCACACGTTGGGGGTAAAGCTTATTTAAAACAAACAATCAAAAAACAGTAAATTAGGTACAGGAAGCAACTTTCTTACTCTGATAAGCTGTAAAAAACCTATAGAGAAAAATCTTTAAAAAATTAGAAAGACTTGCTTTTTCAGATATCAAGATCTATTCTAAAACTACAGCAATTAAGATAGTTTGGTGTTACCACAAGAACAGACAGACCAGTGTGACAAAATAGATTCCAAACAAACCCGTTATCTATAAGGTGCTTGATTTTTGACCAAGGAAGCAATGGAGCAGGGAAAAGTGCTTGGCCATATGGGAATACCCATGCAGGATATCCAGATAGGGGGAAAAAAAAAAAAAGGTGGATTGTAGATGTAATGTGAAAGGCAGAGCAATAAAACTTTTGGAATATAGGAAAATATCTTCATACTTTTGGGGTAGGAAATTTTTTTTTAACTGGGCACGAAAAGGACTGGACTAATCACAAAGGAAAAGACTTGACAAAGTGAACTAAATTAAAACTAAAAACTTCTGTTTTGAAAGACAATTAAGAGAGGTAAAAGATAAGCCACAGAGTAGGAGAAAATATCCATAAGACATATAACAAAAGAGCATATATCCACAGTATATAAGGATCTCATACAAATCATTATTTTTAAAAAGTCAAGTCAATACAGCAAGGAAAAAAAAAAAAGAAGAGGCAAGAGACCGGGACAATACACAAAAGAAAATGGCTAAAAGCCAAAGCACATATGATAAAGTGCTGAACGTCATTAGTAATCAAATGAATTCACAATGAAATACCACTACACACTTATCAGAACGGCCAACATTAAAAACACTATTAAGGCCATGTGTTGTCCAAGCAAGGGGAACTCAAATTTATTGGTGGTGAAAATGCAAAGTTATATGATTACGTTGAAAACTGTTGACAATTCCCAGTACAGTAGGATTACCCAATGACCCAGCAATTCCACCTGGGGGTATATCCAACAGAAATGAGTACATGTGTCTACCAAAAAAAGAGGTACAAAATACACACAGCAGTTTTATTCATAAAGCCTCAAACTGGGGTCAACCCAAATGTGTATCAACAGAAAATTGTTGTATATGGAATGGGGCTTGAAAATTGTTCCTATGGAATCTTGACTAGACTGACAGCTGCAGGGATAGTTTGCTTTGTGATAGATAGTTCACTGAGCTGTAAATTTAAGTTTCATTCATTTTTCTTCATTTGTGTAACACTTCATAATAAAAAGGTTTAAATACAAACAAAAGGCACCATAAGATGATTGATACCCAGGTACACGTAGCAGCCCTACTAGAGTGTGGGCCCTATTTGTTTAAATCACAATTCAAGACCCAATTCAACTCACCAGCTTCCTCCAGGAAGTGTGGGCAGCCAAAGCACAGTCCAAGAGGAGCCACTACCATTAGATACGTTAGCTAGAGAAGACCTTGGTAATACCCTACCTTGGGACCAGGGGGTTGCAGTGTTTAGAACAGAGGATTAGCACGAGATACCCCTTTCCTTTCACACTTCTTGCCTCCCAATAAAAAAGCCACAAAAGAGATAGAAAAACCCATTCTTATCGCAGAAGCAGTCAGGACTTCTCAGAAGCCTGGCCCACATCTAAGACAGCCTGGGACGCCATGGCCTCGTGTCCTGAGCTTAGCGAAGAGCAGATGAGCACAACGAAGCCAAGTGTCCTAAAAGATGCCAGCAACACATGCCTGAGACTTAATACCTAGACATGAATAAGAGCAGCAGAAGGTAGGAAGATGCTTTGCCTTTTGTGTGACTTAGCCACAGTCATCTCTGCCATGTTTATTTACTGCCTGCCTTATCTATTCACTCTGTGCTTTGTTCTATATGCCATACATTGTCCTAGAAACCAAGAATATAGTGAGGACCAAAAGAGACATGGTCTCAGCCCCATAGTTCAGGGATTAACATGCAAATGTGTATTTATAAATGGTGAAAAGCTATTTAGGGATAAAGGAAGGTACATGAAAGAGAATACAAGGAAGGGTCCTATTAATATGGTTTGAGCTTTGAGTCTACTGAGCCAGACTCATTTTCTTATTCTTCTGAGCTTTCAGGTATCTGAAACAATGGCTAAAAATAGTGTTTGTCTAGATAGAACAAAAATTACTTAAGAGCATTCATTTGCCATTTACTGCATCCTGCCTTATTGCCTCACCCATATGTCAGTTGTCCTCAACGGGTCAATTAAGAACTGCATTTTTTTTATTGTTACAGTGACTTGGTGGGGTGGCAGCATCAGCAGCATTTCATGGTTGAGAACCAGGAATGCTGGATGTCCTACGGGACAGCGCAATCGAGTGTTCTGTGTACCACATAACTTCTGGATGTCTGCCAGATTCATGTAGTTTCGTGAAAGCCTGTTTATAATCACTTGAGGCTAGAATCTAAGTCTGTTTTCCACTTAAACACAAAGTATTTTTTGTAGTTTTTCAAATACTGAATTTTCCAATACTGAGTCATCAATACAACACACCTATATCAGTCTGCCTTTATACCTGTGGCATTCATATCTGTTAAGTGTCAACATCAGACTAGTTCATTACGACTTTTAGTGCAGAAATAGCCGTGCATTTATATAGCAACATACCTATTTTATTATAGATTACTTTTATTTCTTCTTTATATTCTGTTTATTGTATTATATTGACTTTTTTCCTAGCATGTAGGTAGGGGAGAGTATCTCTGAATTTTAATTCAAGAGAGTGAGGAAGGCATTATAAAATATTGGTTATAGGTCTCAGTATTGGGTTTCAGAGGGTTGAGAACATAAGTCCTAGTTCTTCATTAGACAGAAGCTCCTTAAGGACACAGGTTAGGTCTCATACTTCTTTATCTTTCCCTTGGTACCTGCTATAGCAGCTTAAATTGATGACAAACATTTGCTGATTTACTAAAATCATACAGAAAACTCATGTCAATAACCAAAATTCTCTGACCTTTCATTTTCTGGGACTATAAATACTATTCAATAAACTATAGTGAGGTCTCCCTTTCTGGCCTGAAGAAAGTTACTTGGTTTTTCCATGACTTACTTCAACGTATAATGAGATGATTTTAACAAACTAAGTTTCCTTTAAAGTAAGTAAGTAATGTTACAAATTACACAATTCAAAGTAGAGTTTTTTAAAATTCCAAAACGCTTAAGGGCAGGAAGGAAGGGAATGTTTAAGTGCAGCTGACTCTTGAACAACACAGGGGTTAAGGGGCACGGAATCCTCATGAAGTCAAAAATCCATGTATAACTTTTGATTCCCCAAAATTTAACTACTAATGGCCTGCTGTTGACCAAAAGCCTTGCCAATAACAAACAGCTGATTAACACATATTTTGTGTATTATATATATTATATACTATATTCTTAGAGTAAAGTAAGCTAGAAAAAAGATGTTGCTAAGAAAATCATAAGAAAGGGGCGCCTCAGTCAGTTAGGTGCCCGACTCTTGATTTCACCTCAGATCATGATCTCAGCGTCATGAGATCAAGCCCTGTGTGGGGCTCCGCACTTAGCACGGAGTCTGCTTGAGATTCTCTCTCTCCTGCTCCTCCCCCTGCTCACAAGCACGCACTGTGTCTCTAAATAAAATCTTAAAAAAAAAAATAGAAAAGAAAGAAAATCATAAGGAAAACACATTTACAGTACTGTACTGTATTTATTTTAAAACTCCATGTATAAGTGGACCCACACAAGACAAACTCGTGCTGTTTAAGGGTCAACTGTATTTTCATCACCTTGGTCTTCTTCTAGTATCCCTACTCAATGAATTGCACCACCATGGAACAACTTTAAAACCTAGAAACCTAGGTCATGGTTGACAATGTCCTCTCCCTCACCACCCCATCCTATCAAGAAGTCTTACCAATTTTACTTCCTCACCATTCTTCTGATTATATAGGTACTGGCGTATACTTTAGTATACTCTGGAAATCTCTGACATCCTCCTACTGTCCTAGGCCTCTTTAATCTCTTAAAAGCTTTCTGGTTGAAAATCATGGCTGGGTTTCTATTAAGTGAGAGTCTGCTATTACTTACTAGTAACAGTAATTTCAAAGATAATTCAACATCTATTTTATTTAAACTCAACATAAATCAGTGATTTATCTTTTATGTTGCTTGATTAGTCAAGTAAGATACTAAGTTACATATAAATGTTAACAAGAAGCTACTATGACCAAGAAGAAGGCTGGTCTCAGTACTGGGGCTGTATGTAATATATATTAAGGACACTCAACACAAAAACATAGGAAAGCCAGATGCTGAACTGGCTAAATTAAAAAGAGGTAACATTAAACACAGGCCAAAACACAAAACAAAACAAAACCCCAACAACAACCAATGAGAAAGCCTACAAATAATTCACAATTGATGACATAATAATGGAGGTGAGCCGACTGCACAGAATGGCAACCACTGTAATATTAGAAAGAGCATCACACCCTGAAAGTTGCTAGGAAACCATTTCACTTATCTACCCTTATTAAAGTAGTAAAAGAAGGAATGGTAGAAAAATTAAGGTGGGCCCCAGTGAATTCTGTTTTACCTCCAGAGAAATAGCTTTCCCTCTGCCATATTTTTTTACATACTCCAAAAGCACAGGAACGTGATTGGTTGTAAAGCACTAAACCTGGTTCATTTCAAAAGCTAAGAAATAACTGTAAAAAAATAAGTCAATAAACAATGACAAGACACAGGTAAAATCCCTAATTCTTAGTTATACATTTTTTTTGGCAAGAGAATTATCTGGAAGAACTCTGAACATTAAAAAAATTGATTACAGGAAAAGAGGCAATGATGATAAATCTTTATTAACAAACTCAAATCAAATAAGTAAAAATGTGATCAACGACTTTCAATCCTATTAACCTAAGAAAATGTACTAAAAACTGTAATAATCACTGGTAATATCCGGCAAGAGATTTATTTTAAAATTCTGAATTCACAGAAACTTTCTCTAAGTGTTAAAAGACGACTACATTAGATGAACATCATACCATAAGGTTTTTCTTCTGTTACTTTCCCAGTAGAGTCTAGCGTGTCAGTGGCTTTCCCCAGTTCTCCAATGGCAATATACCTCTAGGGGAAGAGAAGCAAGGGAGAAAAATAGGTCATAAGAAAGAAAAACTGTTCTGTATGTCTTAAAGTTTTATACAGAATTTCACTAGTACTACCAACTTGACACAAAATAAAGGCAAAAATAAGAGACTACAGCTGTTTGTTCATTTTTGATGCGCGGGAAGCACGCGCGTAAACCTCCCACCCCAGCCAACGTGACAAAGAAAAGCCTGATTTTACTGACAATTACGGCTTATAAACACAGTTCTTACACACTTATTTCTAAAACTGGTTTATATTAGGCAGTTTTGATTCTGAAGGAAAAATTTCAAATGTACTTAGGAGTAGAGAGAATGGTACAATAAATCCCTGCATGGCCATCACAAGACTCAAAAATTTTACCACACATACAATTAAAATTAATTTAAAAATAAATCAATTTACTACTTCTTTCATGAAATACTAAGACTAATCTCAGTAACTTGTTTAGATATTTAAACAAAAGCTAAATATGTAGAAAGTGGGCCAAACTAGTACAGCAGAGGCAGTGTGCTTAATATTAGTGTGTTTTCTTCATAAAGAGAAACAGCTACTTCTTGAGCTCTCTGAAAGGAAAAAAGTCACTTCTAAGAACTGATCATTTATTCATAAGCAAAGAATTAGAGCATTCATAGGTAACTGAGGACTATTTTACTTCTCACCTCAGGGCACACTTGTATTACATATTCTTTTTTTTTTTTTAAGATTTATTTATTTACTTGAGAGAGAGAGAGAGAAAGAGCACACAGGCGGGGAGAGGGGCAGAGGGAGAAAAGCAGACTCCCCACTGCTGAGAGCGGAGCTTGACGCGGGGCTCAATCTCAGGACCCTGAGATCATGACCTGAGCTGAAATCAAGAGTCTGACGCTCAGCTGACTGTGACACCCAGGTGCCCCTGTGTTACATATTCTTTATACTGCTCTCTTTTGATCATATTCAAGTTTTACTTGGAACATCACATGAAGCAGTAAGAAAAATTCAAGGAATGTAATACCCACTGAAAATAATCTGTAGTTATGTGGATAATTTTTTAAAGAGGAAACTCAAAGACTTTGCAGAAGCATAAGTTTATTTTTTTTCATAATAATATTTTTATTATATTATGTTAGTCACCATACAGTACATCCCTGGTTTTTGATGTAAAGTTCGATGATTCATTAATTGCGTATAATACCCAGTGCACCATGCAATACGTGCCCTCCTTACTACCCATCACCATAAGTTTATTAATGACAAGCTTATTATGCTAGTGAAAGAACCAAAGACAAAAATGAGAAAAATATTAAAACTTCAAATTCCCATAAACAAGCATTTTATACCAGCTTTAGAGCCCATTGATGAAATCATCTTCTGTTATATAGCTCACAATAATTTTTTTATGACTTTATTTATTTATTTTTAGAGAGACAGAGAGCACAAGCAGGGGGAGAAACAAAGGGAAAGGGAAAAACTTTCCAGCAGGCTTCTCACTGAGTGCAGAGCCCAACATGGGGCTCAATCCTGGGACCCTGAGATCATAACCTCAGCCGAAATCAAGAATCAGACACTCAACCAACTAAGCCACCGAGGTACCCCTCAAAATAATTTTTTTAAACAATGGAATACAGGAGAGAATGTTCCAATGTATTTGAATTAGCTTTTAAAAATTTCATTGGTATTGTCAGCGAAAGACAAATACCATATGATTTCACTCATATGTGGAATTTAAGAAACAAAACAAATGAACAAAGGAAAAAGAGACGAACCAAGAAGCAAACTCTTTTTTTTTATTTTTTTTATTTTTTTTATTTTTATTTTATTATATTGTGTTAATCACCATACAGTACATCCCCAGATTCCGATGCAAAGTTTGATGCTTCATTAGTTGCGTATAACACCCAGTGCACCATGCAATATGTGCCCTCCCTACTACCCATCACCAGGCTATCCCCTTCCCCCACCCCCTCCCCTCTGAAGTCCTCAGTTTGCCTCTCACAGTCCATAGTCTCTCATGTTTCATTCAGTCTCATCACCTGAGATGCTCCACTCCTGCTTCCATTTTGGAACAATCAACCTGGATTAAGTGTACCATGGAGAGAAGTGCATACAGCAGGGTGAATGGAAAGAGGGTGGACTCAAAGGTTTGAATCCTGAGTCCATCACATGCATAAAGGAAGTTAAGGCAGTCTTTCCTGTTGGAGCCTTGCTGGCCTTATCTTAAGATGGAGATGATAATAGTATCTCAAGAGGCCAGAGCCAAGAACAACAGGACCTGGCCATGGTAAGCAACACTGAACAATACTATTATCATCATTATTATATATATATATAAAAGATACAGAATGATTCACAGTAACAGTGGTTAGAGTAACTCAACTAGTTATAGTGAGGTTCCATAAGAAACAGTAAAGCAAGAAAATGCTCTGATTTTTGCCTTAATCATCTATCTCGCTGTGTGAGAAAAACCGTACAATCATGTATACTGTGCCTTGAAAAATTTCTGTGCTATTTTATGTAACAATTTTTAACCAGGAACCTTTTAATCTTGGAACATGCTTTCCAATATGTAATGTTCATTCTCATCTCCAGGCTCCAGGGGTTCTTGCACATGGTACTTTCCTAGCCTTGAGCTTCCTCTCTTTTCTAAGAATCAAACCCTATCCCGTTCGTCTTTCAAAGCCACCCTATTAATTCATCTCAACTTCCAATTACCTACCTGGCAGCAAAGCTAAGAGTAGGTGCTCAATACAAGTTTCTTACGTAAGAATGAAGGCCTGTATCAAACCCACATCATGTATTCATTCATTCATTAGTGTGTACTTTTATTCAATCATGTTTCTTAAGGACTGTGAATGTACAAATTATTCTCCTAGGGCTTATGAGAAATACAAAGATATGCATTGATCCTTATCTTCTCCAATTACAAACTATAGCTTGGATTTTGCATTGCTGTTCTATTGCGTTTCCTACTAGACGGAAACACGGTAGCTACTTAATAAAAAGTTGTTGATAGAATCATATATGCTGGAGAAGTTCTTATCTGTGCATTTCACCATAGTCTGGGATATCCACATTGTACCTGCCAAGTTTCAAATCCTTCCAGGTTGTCTGCTTACAATGAATCTGGTTACATGCTGGATTTTTTTTTAAAGGGAAATAATACTTAAACCAGCAATTTTCAAACATTGTGGTTTTAAACCCCTATATACACTTGAAAGTTATTTAGAAACCTTAGCACAATTTTTTTATATGAGTTCTATCTGTTGATAGTTACTGTGTTAGAGATTAAAACACAAAAATGTTTAAAACACTGATATACATGCAAACATTCCATTAACTATCAGAGCTATGCTATCAATCAGGTAACCTCCGAAAAACTCCACAATATGCTCATCAGATTGCAAAGCTATGAAAACAGTTTTGACTTCAACAGACCCCTGAAAAAGCCTCAGATGTCCCTGGACCATACGTTGTGAACTGCTGATCTAAATTATAGCTGCTTTCTAGCTCTCCCTTGTCTTCGCATCTAGTCATAATAATCTTTTAATTCTAGTCAATGGTCCATGAGCTACTTAGAAAAATCCACCCAGACAGGTAAGCCTCCAAGAGAAACAAAATCTCACCAGCAAGAAGATATGGGTTAGAAGAAAAAAGACATGGGAATGTGTATACACACACCACCATTTTATCCTACGGGGTCAAAGTATTTCTGTTCACTGTCCTAAATTCTACACAGAGACAGGATGCACACCTGGTAATTCTGAATTCTATTAAGGTATTCATTACAACATAATTTGACCACAACAAAACAAATGGAGGTCCTATGGAATTTTTAAAGAAGTTTCCAGCCCACTGTGTGCTCTTTGGGATTCATGGTTTCTCTCTGCTACTAGTACTACTCTACTCTCTACCCATCTCAGGTTCCCTGAACCCCATAGCAAGATACTAGCTAGACAGTTTTAAGAGCAAATTGGCTTCTGTACTCTTCAGGAGAAAGGAAACTGTTTTTATATTACAGAAAGGATACATAATCATTTCCATCTCAACTAGGCAACTGCTTTTTCCAAGGTTTGATTTAAAAGCTTATGATTCAAAGTTTCACAAACAAATGAATATTATTTACGATAAAGAAAAAAAAAATTTTTTAAACCTACCAGACCAAGAACATGTCACTTTGAATGTCTTCATTAAAAAAGGAATAGCTCTTTACCGATCATAAATGTAAGCCCTTCAAATTTTCAATATAGTACTTATGAAATGTATGAATATTAACAGAGTGTAAAGACAAGGTACAAATTGGACTCGCCTCTGGAGAAAACGATAGAAATGCACAAGTCCTGGAGAGTTGGTTTATATTTCACAGGAGCAATATTCAAGTCACACTTCAGAGTTGACATTGACTGGTTAACCTCAAAACACTACTATACTTGGAGGAAGGTTACTGTCTTTTGAATACATCAGGGTGGCAAAGTTTGGATACCCCTTTGATAATATTTGTTCAACTGCTGGAGGGATACAAAGCTGCTCTCTGAGGAAATGCTGGCTTTGTCTACAGGTACTTCAGTTTATCTCCACAGAGATAGGAGAGTAGTCTTATATCTGCAAAATGCTAGTTAGTTTTCACATGGCACCAGTGATTTCATAATGGGACATCAGCCCTTCCATCTACTCATGTGGTTTCTAATGCATGTGTAAGTAACTGACTTTAATCAGCAATATAGAAAGCTAATAAAGGTAGTACTACCAAATCTCATCAAAGTCTGTTACTTCTAAGTACATCTACTATCCAGCTTCTGCTTAGTGACTGGCTCAAAGAAAATATAATTTAGGGAAGCTAGTAGAGGAACCATGCAACCACTGCCTCTTCTAGGTATATAGATCAAGTTAGGCCAAAGGGACACATTAGTCTAACTTCTCTCAGAATTATCTTACCTAAGTTACATTTTATAGAGATCCACTCCTATATGTGTTATAAAACTATTTTTGAGAACCACTGTCTGTCATGCAATATCCCTCACAGTAAGAAACTTCTTTCTCACTTTAATGCCCAGAGAAACTGTTTCTCCCTAAAGAACTGGTAGGTGATGCTTCCTGTTTCTGATAAGTGCCATGTTTTGCACAGGCTACCAGAAATCATAGATATGAAAAAGGAATGAAATTAACTATACTCAAGATTTCCAACAGAACTTGCTTAGACAACATAAATGTCAGTGTCTCTGGAATATGTAGTTACAGAGCTCCAATAGGCCTGGAACTCAAGAGAGAGCTCTGGGGATACACAAAATACTTGGAAACAGTAATATTACTGATCCTTGAATAACATGAGTTTGAACTGCGTGGGTTCACTTATAGGTAATTTTTTATAGTACAGTACTGTAAATGCACCTTTTCTTCCTTATGATTTTCTTAATACCACTTTCTTTTCTCTAGCTTACTTTAAGAATACAGTATAAAATACAAATAACATACACAGTATGTGTTGACTATTTATGATATCAGTAATGTTTATGGTAAACAGTAGTCTATTAATAAGTTAAATTTTTAGGAAGTCAAAGTTATACGGTGATTTTTGACTGCGTAGGGGGTTAGTACCTTTAACCCTTGCATTTTTCAAGGGTCAACTCTTTATTTTTTTTTTAAAGATTTTATTTATTTATTTGACAGAGACAGATACAGCCAGCGAGAGAGGGAACACAAGCAGGGGGAGTGGGAGAGGAAGAAGCAGGCTCAGAGCGAAGAGGCTGACGTGGGGCTCGATCCCATAATGCCGGGATCACGCCCTGAGCCGAAGGCAGACGCTTAACCGCTGTGCCACCCAGGCGCCCCAAGGGTCAACTCTTAATAGGATTTATTGATCAGCTTCTGTACTTAAGGAATTACACAGAAAACCTAGATGCTTTTTATACACATTATACATGTAACCCAAAAGAGCATGCAGTAAAAAAAAAAAAGGCTCAAGAGAAACATGATAATTGGCAAAGCAAAGAGTACTATAAGATAGGAGAGGAAGCAGTGAAGAACATAGAGTGGGACTCTTAGATCGTACACTGATCTGAATTGGAAAGAATGAAAGAAAGGAGTTGGGTGGTTTGAATGGTCTCTGGTCTTCAAAGAATAGAACCAAATCATCTGATGGCATAAGGATCTTATTAAAAAGGTCAGCACTCCACAGATTAATTGATAGTGGCTGTATGAAGTGGTATTATGTTGAAATGAATTCTAAGGATGTTTCTTGGTTCAGCAGGAAAGAGTGTTAGGCCATGTTCTATTAGCAACGTCTCTAATCAGGACTGGATGGTAAGGGAGGGATGCACTGTGATATGGCTGTAATGTGAACACTGAATATCTGCCATCCGAGAACAAAATAATTCTACTCTTGAGGTAACTCTACCTGACACATACTGTAAGACCAATTTTTCTAGTAGCATTGTGATGTAAATAAAATTCACCTGTTAAGGTGGAGAAAGAGTCAACATTAGGTCCACTGGTAGGTCTGGCAGGTCCGTGCCTAGTTTGGAGGCTGCAGGCACCAATATTTTTTAATGAAGTAGAAGGAAAAATACCAACAGTACATTGTACATAGGGTTAAGGCTGCTTGACGAAATTTTTGCTTTTTGTTTTTTTTAAGATTTTGTTTATTCATTTATTTGAGAAAGAGAGAGAGAGAGAGAGACACCGAGCATGCACACGAACAAGGGGGAGAGATAGCGGGAGAGGGAGAAGCAGGCTCCCCCACTAAGCAGGGAATCCAACCAGGGCTCTATCCCAGGACCCTGAGATCATGACCTGAGCCAAAGGCTTAACGGACTGAACCACTCAGGCACCCCTGAAATTTTTGTTTTTTATACGTGTAGGTGTATATAGGGTCACAATGTAAAATGAATTTCCAACTATGGGTCTTGGTCAAAAAATTTTTGAAAGCAATCTCTAAGATTCCTTCCAGTGCTAAAGACAAAATCAATTTTAAAAAATTCATTAAAAATTTTTAACTACTTTTGATAAAAATGTAATATTCCACATACTTAAATTTAAATGACTTAATTTTTTAAACAGATACATAATCTAAAATTAAAAGTGTAAGAAAAACAAATAGCTAACAAGATAAAAATGTCTATTTTTGAAATGTGAAGCATCCAAGAACTAGGTTTCTGTAATAAGATGCACCTGGGATTTTCTATTTAGGATACAGTCATCCGAGGATCAGTGATTTCACTGTATGACATTAAGCTTTCCTAGCTGAATACCAAAATGGTTCGTGATAAATAAAGCTTAAACTACAGCCAATGATGTATTTACATTTCCGGTCATATATTTCTGCAAATACGCCTGGAATTTATATGTAAGGTTTTACATATACAACAGTGTGTTGTATTTGTGCTTTTGGGAGGAGGGGAGAAGTGAATAATGAATATTCCAATGAATGCAACATCTTTTATCTTGGAGTAAAAGAAAAAATCCTTAATGCAAACATATCTTTTTGGTTATAATTATAAAAGAGATTTGTTCAGTGTAAAGATTTCGGAAAATACTAAATAATGTGAAAAAAGAAAATAAAAATCATTCATAATTCTGCATCAATGTAACCACTGTCTATACTTTGGGAGAAGTAACAAATATTAAGAAGAAACAAATATTAAACAAATGGCGAAACCCTGTATCAGAGAAAAATTTTAAAAGCCATGTGTAAGTATTTAAGCACAATGCACAAATTTAGCAAAACCATCAAACTCTGCCATTCTAACACAATTCTTATATTCTGTGATTTTTTCAACACCAACATTTTAAGATTATGCAGTAAGACAAACTGAAATTTTTCCATTTATCTAAGGTATTAAGATCCTTTCCAACTGAAAGATACAGGTTTCTATTCCAAATGATAACTAAAATGGGATGTCAAAGACAGTATGTTCTCGAGGGCTTTTTATTTTAAGAAAAGCTTACTTAGACCACTGCCACTCAAAGTGTGCTCCATGAGCCAGCATCCGCAATGAGATAAGCTCAGAAAATGAGGCTGTTTAGAAACTTATTTAGCAATTTGATGTTGCCATAGCATTTAAATTATATTTTACAAAAGTCATTAGTCTGCAATAAGCTGGAAGGTTTATTTCAATGGTCCTTGACCATATATGTATTTAAGAAACAATTTAGACAAGTTCACTTTACCAACTATTCATGTTCCACTTAGAGGAAGGGTTTTAAAACACATAAAAAGTCCAGGAACTTGCTGAAATTCTTCTCTACCAAGTGGTTTATTAATCTTCCCTGCATAGGCATTTTCGCTGGTCCCTAGCCGCAACTATTATAACCAGCACCTCACTGCCAATCAGAATACAGATATGATTGTCTCTTTTGGAGCTGCAAGAGACCCTAGAGGGGATCAAATCATTCTTCCTAAAGAAAAACTAAGAGGCCGAGAGAGGTTAACCCCTTTGACAGGCTGACCTCTATTTCAATGTTCCTTCTACCCTGCTGTTTTGCATGAGGGTTCTCGCTTACTGCCTGAAGCTATCCACAGATTTACAGCTCTCCTGTCCCTGCATAAACCTTCCTCTCTCTCCTCAACTGGATCAAAAACTGCTTTTTGATTTAGCCAAGGTTACTCTCACAGATGAATGACGTAACTTATCATCCTAAAGAAGCCTCACTTGTCTTTAGTAAACATTTTGTAACCAGTGAACAAAGCAGGTCTTTTGCTGAAAAGTGTATGGGTTACAAAATGGTATTGTTTCTTTCTTTTTTTAATGGTATTGTTTCTATAAAAATTTCAAGGTTTAAAAAAAATCTGCCAATAGAATTTATGATCTGTAAGTTCTCTTTCATCTAAGAAATATATTAAAAAACAACAGAATTTTTAAAATGATAAGCACCGCAGAGTTTTGCTTCTATAAATCAATTTGTTGAAGAATTTCCAATTTATAGTCTCAATATTTTGAATCTCAGATATCATGACCAACACAATTAATATTCAGGAATAACATCTGTAAATGNCCAATAGAATTTATGATCTGTAAGTTCTCCTTCATCTAAGAAATATATAAAAAAACAACAGAATTTTTAAAATGATAAGCACCGCAGAGTTTTGCTTCTATAAATCAATTTGTTGAAGAATTTCCAATTTATAGTCTCAATATTTTGAATCTCAGATATCATGACCAACACAATTAATATTCAGGAATAACATCTGTAAATGCAATGTACACAATTTTTTAACTGATTAAAATCCAAAACATAGGTCATTAAGAAAAACATTCAAGAGAAAAGAAAAACAAAAGTATTCTAGTGTTCTTACCTTGGACCCTGACAACATACTGGTCAACATTTTTGTTCCCCTTCCAATTCCAACCACTATAAATCAAAGAAAGAAATATTATGACACTCTATTCTGAAAACTAGATTTTTGAAATATCTATATATTTTGGTCATAATTTTTTGGTACATGTAATATAAAGTTGGAAAGAACATGTATTTTGCACAACTAGAGGGCTCCTATTACTCCAATCAGTTGAACTTATCATGCAACTTAGAAATTCTAAAGAGAGGATGGGTGGGACACTTTTTTTTTTCCCTCTCAAAGTGTTAAACATGATAGAAAACACAACCCAGGCAATTACATAATGAAAAACTTTAGAACAATCTCAGAGGACTCACTGGAATTTTATATGTGGGTCAGTGAAAAATACATGGTACAATTTAAACCACAGTATGAGAAAGCCTTTTGATAGAGATCATTAACAAACAAAGCAAAAGCCATCATCATAACCCCCTCTCAAAGTGTTAAACATGATAGAAAACTCAACCCAGACAATTACATAATGAAAAACTTTAGAACAACCTCAGAGGACTCACTGGAATTTTATATGTGGGTCAGTGAAAAATACATGGTACAATTTAAACCACAGTATGAGAAAGCCTTTTGATAGAGATCATTAACAAACAAAGCAAAAGCCATCATCATAACTAATGAACCATTTAAAAATGATTAGTGTCCAGCAGTATACAATCAAGAAAACAGAAACATAACAGATCAACCAAACACTAAGAAAAATACAAGGTAAAATGAGAGCTTGGAGAATGTATACTCACACAGACCACATATTAGGTACAACAATGTCCCACCTCTCGCTTCAATTTCAAATATTATTTATCCTCATGACAACACATTTCACCAGGAGAGAATGAGAGTTTACAATCATATCTTCACTTAACAGAAAGCAAATTTTCATAAGAAATGAGGTATTTCTCATCAATGGATACAATTTTGTAAAGGAACACAGTATAAACACAATTCAGAATTGCAAGAAAAAACAAGAAATGATTGACCAGCTAAAAGAATTATCACAATTATTTGTAGCAGATATCATTCATTGCATTTACCATGTATCAAATTCCAGTCTAAATGCTTTCCATTCATTAGCTCATTTAATCCTTATAACAACTCTAAAAAATAATACAATTATCCCTATTTTATAGATGAGGAAACTGAGACAGAGGGAGACTAAGCACTTTGCCCAGCATCTAACAACTAGTATGTGGTGGAGTTGAAATTCAGACCAGACTAATAGTAGACCCCCTTTCTTTTCATTCTTCTGCCACCTTACTCATCTAAGCTTTCTTTCCACTGCCATTAACCTAATTAGCCTAAACCACTACCAACCTGACTGCTCTACATTCTATCCCTTTCTCTTCCACTGCATACCATTTTATAACCATTTCTGATTACCTCTACTGCACACTACAAAGCCCCCCAACACCCCTCAATAGGGTCCCAATGCCTACAGTACCAACTACTAGTGTTCAAAATCCATCCTTCGAAACCCAGCTCAAATCTCAAACCCTACGTAAAGTCATCCCAAATGCCCCCAAGCTTCTATGATGGAGTCATATTAGTTCAATGACTAGATAAAAACAACGGTCTGCCTTTAGTGTCCTTTGTTGAGCATCATACTCTTCAAATGATAGCTGCTACTCTCCAGAAAAAAACTTTGTATCATAACAAAGATCCAGTGCAATTGTGTTCCATTCAAGAATCCCCAGTCAGTATTTCTGGAGCAGCTACTATGCACACAGTCCCAAGAACAATACTTTTAATGGAATAGAACATTTCCTGATGTTGAAAGAGTTTATAACCTCATGGGGAAAATAAAATGCAGATAAGGGAAACTGCAAGTGTGCAAAAAAAATGGTGTATGAATAAATGAGTGAATAATGCTAAATAGCAGTAAGATAGTTTATGAATAAGAGTCAAAATGAACACAGAATAATTGCTGTAGGAGGTCAAAGAAGGGAGTACTCTAAACCGCTAAAGAGGCCAGATAAATGCTTCATTCAAGCATTTCAAACAGAGCTTGAGATAGGCCTTAAAGGATGTTTAGAATTTGAGCATACAGACAGGCGCCTGGGTGGCTCAGTCGTTAAGCGTTAAGCGTCTGCCTTAGGCTCAGGGCAGGATCCTGGCGTTCTGGGATCAAGCCCCACATCAGGCTCCTCCGCTAAGAACCTGCTTCTTCCCAGACAGGCGCCTGGGTGGCTCAGTCGTTAAGCGTTAAGCGTCTGCCTTAGGCTCAGGGCAGGATCCTGGCGTTCTGGGATCAAGCCCCACATCAGGCTCCTCCGCTAAGAACCTGCTTCTTCCTCTCCCACTCCCCCTGCTTGTGTTCCCTCTCTCGCTGGCTGTCTCTCTCTCTGTCAAATAAATAAATAAAATCTTTAAAAAAAAAAAAAAGAATTTGAGCATACAGAGAAGAGAGAAGCATGTCCTAAAAAAGGAACAAACTGTACAAATTCTCAGATACAAGAACGAGCACAGTGGGTTTATCAACCAGAGTGCAGGTGTCTTAGAAGAGGCTGACATGTTTGACTTCATCATGGTTGAAACACTGATTTCTCTGCTAGGTCAGTGATCCCGAATGATAGGATTTGAAACAAGAAGGCATTTTAAAGTTACCCAGCTTAACCTTCTCATTCTATAACCAAGGCCCACTGAAGCCAGGTGATTAGTGAAAGCAGAATTCTAGGAATAGTACTACAAAAGTGGTATGTAGAAAGATTATTTGGAGGTGAGGGTCAGCCAACCAGTAGCTTTTCATTCAAGGGACAGTTTACTGGACAGAATTTTTACTCAGCTTTTTTTCTCATTCAATCATTCAACGTTTTATTCAGTACTTATTATACAGACACAGAAGTAAGTAAGGCCTGGTTTCAGCCCTTTGTGAGTTAACAAAAACAAAGAATAGAATGAAGTTTTACATCAGCACCATGAAAGAGTAAGGTGGGCAGGCTGCACGTGTAGGAGAGAGCGTTTCAGCGAAATATGGAAAGGTCAGTAGGATTTCTAATACTGAAAAAGACAGAAATGAGCAGTTTGTCTGAAAAGAAAGGCATGAACAGAGACACAACAGTCTGCAAAGTGGGAAGAATTGGGAGAATGAATGAGTAAACAGAGTTTGCCAAGCACTATCTCACAATGACTACTCTCTTCATCTCCCCAACTTCCTGTGGTCAAATGCCTGCCTATAAAAAATCCACTATCTCCAAACGTATCCGAATGTCCTAGTATTCTACTTTAAATGATGAGAGCCACTTTGGAACAGACAAGGGTATGACATATGTAATTCCAAAGCTTTTGCAGTTGAAAGTTTCAACCATCTTAAAAGACCTGTCTTTCCACTCTGGAAATCTATCTTAATAATCCAAAACCAAATCCAAAATTAGTCTTACAACAAAACTCTGCTAAGATCAATGACCTCAAATAGGGAAATGGTTAAATAATTGTATTTGACTTCTAGGACAGAACATTGTGTTGCCCTCAAAAATAATGTTTACTTCCCTCTTGAAACTGCTTTTCCTGTATCCCATAAGTTTTGGTATGTTGTGTTTCTATTTTCATTTGTTTCAAGATATTCTTTGATTTTCTCTTTGACCCACTGNGAATAAGTCTTACAACAAAACTCTGCTAAGATCAATGACCTCAAATAGGGAAATGGTTAAATAATTGTATTTGACTGCTAGGACAGAACATTGTGTTGCCCTCAAAAATAATGTTTACTTCCCTCCTGAAACTGCTTTTCCTGTATCCCATAAGTTTTGGTATGTTGTGTTTCTATTTTCATTTGTTTCAAGATATTCTTTGATTTTCTCTTTGACCCACTGGTTATTCAAAGTGCGTTAATTTCTACATATTTGTGAGTTTTCTAGCTTTCCTACTGTAATAGATTTTTTAGTTTCATACTACTGTGGTTGGAGAAGATACTTGATATGATTTCAATACTTAAAACATATACAATTATATTTGTCAATTATTCTTCAGTAAAATTTAAAAAAAGAAAAATGTCTACCAAAAGTTCTTTAACATAAAAATGATTGTGATATGATGTTTAAAAAAAAAGGATACAAATGTACATATAATAAAACAGCTCAACTTAAAAATTTTGCAATAGATATAAAGCTAGGAGAAAATGTAGCAAAAATGTCAGTGACTATTGCTAAAGGTGAAAAATAGATAATTTTTATTTTTAACTTTATGGTTTTAAATATTTTTTAAATTTTTTCAGTAATTTTATAACCTCTAAAGTTAAAATAATAATAATTTTTTAAAAGATTTTATTTATTTATTTGTCAGAGAGAGAGAGCACAAGCAGGGCGAGTGGCAGGCAGAGGGAGAAGCAGGCTCCCTGTTGAGCAAGGAGCCTGCCACACGACTCGATACCAGGACCCTGCATTCATGACCTGAGCTGAAGGCAGGCACTTAACCAACTGAGCCACCAAGGCGACCCCCAAAATAATAATTTTAAAGTGACAGGCAGAAACTGAGATTCCATTTCAGGTGATTTATAATAAATGGGTGTATTCGTTTCCTACTGCTGCTGTAACAAATTACCAACTTAGTAGTTTAAAACAACAAACTTACTATCTTACAGTTCTGGAGATCAGAAGTCTGAAATGAGTTTTACTAACCTAAAAATCAGGGTGTCTACATGGCTGCAGTCTTTTCTGAAGGCCCTATGGGAGAATCTCTCTAGAGCCTTTCTATGGGAGGCTCCTTGCCTTTTCTAGCTTCTAAAGGCTGCTGACATTCCTTGGCTCAGTGACTCCCTTCCTCATTCAAAGCCAGCAATCACATCACTCCAACCACTGCTTCCACTGCCACATCTCTCTCTTCTGGCTCCTCTTCCACTTTTAAAGACCTCTGTGATTACACCAGGGTCCACCTGGATATTCCAAGATAATCTCTTTATCTTAAAGGCAGCTCATTAGCAACCTTAATTCCCCCTTGTAATAGAACCTAACATACATTGTGACAGAACCTTCATAGATTCTGGGGGTGCTGGGTGGCTCAGTCAGTTAAGCATCTGCCTTCGGCTCAAGTCACAATCCCAGGGTCCTGGGATCGAGCCCCAAGTCGGGCTCCCTACTCAGCAGGGAGCCTGCTTCTCCCTCTCCCTCTGCCTGCCACTCTGCCTGTTTGTGCTCTCTCTCAAATAAATAAATCTTAAAAAAAAAAAAAAAAAGAAGAAGAACCTTCATAGATTCTGGAGGTTATGACATAGGCATATTTAGGGGGCCAATATTCTACTTACCACAGGATTTTTAAGAATCTTGCAAGCCTCTTTATAGAATTACATAAGTCATATATATTATATATAATATAGGTTAATAGAATTATAAACCCAAACTTCAGATCATATCTTAAATTGTCAACTAAATTCTTAAATCTGTACCATTAATATTACAAAGGAAAAAAATCCCAGCAAAACAGTCTACATGTTGAAAGTAAAAGTGTATTTTTTTCACATAGGACCAGTTTTGTCCAAAAAAAAAAAAAAAAAAACTTTATAAAGCACTTGACAGAGTACAGCATATATCTGTACATTATAGATATCTCATATATTTCAATAAATCTACTGAAAGTTAATGGTAGATGTTACTTACCCCTTTCAAGAGATAAACAATAGAGATTCAGAGAGGTTACAGATTTTCCCAGGCTGTGTATACTTAGTAAGTAAAGCAGCCAGTTCACAAACTCATGATGATGAGAACCCAGTGTTTATTCCACCATANCATTATAGATATCTCATATGTTTCAATAAATCTACTCAAAGTTAATGGTAGATGTTACTTACCCCTTTCAAGAGATAAACAACAGAGATTCAGAGAGGTTACAGATTTTCCCAGGCTCTGTATACTTAGTAAGTAAAGCAGCCAGTTCACAAACTCATGATGATGAGAACCCAGTGTTTATTCCACCATAAAACAAAAATCAACTTCTAAGTCTCCAGAACTACTAATTTGAACAATGAATACCCTTTATTCTATGACTAAATATCTACATTTTTTTTAACTTTATTCCTCATTGGGAACTACAGGTATTAGAAGAAAAATTAAGAAATTTGACATATGCACAGATTATATCATCATAAAAGTTCCTGGGTATCAAATATAAATTAAGCCTTCAAATAGGAAATGATGTGCAATGCAATTTCTTCCACTCATATGAATCTTAGCCAAATGCCAGCCTTTCATAATACTAAAATGGAAATTTCAACAAAATCACTTAACTTGAGGGTAAAAAATAAACTTATTTATTCACTGCCTTGAATATCACTATTTTCTGCATACCAATGAGTAAATACTACCAGAAATGAATACAATTCGTCTGTTCATAAATAAACAGCAGACCTTATCCTGTCTCTTATATTTTTGGTGTTGTGCCTTGGAAAGCAGTAGAACAGAATGGTTAACAATGAATAGGCTTCAACTCAAGGAGAACTGATAAAAACCGTGAAGCCATTTTTAGGACCAGTCGCAAAGAACGCTGTGACTGCTAGGTAATCCTGCCATGGGCATGGCAGGAGGGCAGGAAGCCCAGGTATCTGCCATGCCAGGTTAGGGCAGAAGCTCTGGAACTGAGCACATCTGGCTTGACTCTGCCACATCTGACTCTGCCACAAACTTTGACAATGCACTCTCTCTCTGGGTCTTCATTTCTTCTTCTGTAAAATGAGGAATAATAACACCTACCTTATAGGTTTACAAGAGGATTAAAGTATATAATTTATGTATGCCCTAAGCTGAAGACTTCACACATAGTATGTTGCTCATTAAATGATTATCATTAATTATGGTAAGAAGCAATAACTTTAAGTTGTCAGAATTTGCCTATATAAGTTCTCTAATTCAGGAAAATGGACTTATGTTTTTTTAAATCTATGTAAAGATTTTTCTCCAAATGTATTTGGAGAAAATGTAAAGATATTTCTCCAAAGGAATTAAATAAAAACTGTAATTTTTGAAAATGCAAAATCATACATTGTTTCTAACTTTCTTGAAGAACAGAATTTTCTTCACCAAATTTATCCTTTTCTTCTAAATAAGCATTCATTTCCTTTGGATGGCTTAGATGAGGTTTGTCGTTTGTACCTAATTTTTTAGCTCTAATAAAATGGACTGGCACTGTAGCGTAGTATTTTATAAACCATGAATCACAACCCATTAGTGCATCATGAAATAAATTTAGTGGATTATCAACATGAAAAAAAAATGAAATAAAATACAAAACACCAAACCATGTAAAAAAGTAAGTGCTGTCCTACAGAACTGCTTCTAGGATGTGGGGACAGGAATCCCAACATATGTATTTCTGTGACTATGGAGAGAGTTCTACAAAAAGTTTGCAAAACATACCATAGCCTGTGGATACACACTTAAGCAGTCTGTAAAGGTAAACTTTAGAACCTATGCCAGAGGCATTAAAAAAAAAAAAAAAAGAATAAAAAGGGATAAGTGATTTTTCTCCTGTTAATCAATTCCACCAATTTGCCTCCATAAGCAATAATGCTCACTGTATCTCCAAGAGAAAGTGTGACTTCCTCTCAGGAACCATAAGGCTCACATTCTCAAAAGAGCTGATCTCAGAGATGAAATCTGAGGCAAAAAAAAGAGCAAAATACCTTCTCAGGAATCCCCAACAAGACACTCCACGTTGGAAGATTCATACATGGCTACTACAGGGACATAGTAATAATTTTACATAGTAGGATCAGAAGGGAAAAGGACACTGGAGAAATCCACACGTAGGTTTCCTTATTCTCTCTTCCTACTATGACGGGGAACACTTGAGCATGCTCCTTTCTCCAAAATGTAAAAAGTGTATGCAATGTTCCTACTCAGGGAAGCCTATTAGAAACTCAGCACCCAAAGTTCTTAATTGGGGGGGATGAGGATGGTTACCCAGACACACCTGCCCAAGGGGTAGGTCAAAATTCCAGACTCCTAAAAGGAAAGCAGGTGTTCGGCATACACCACACTGTTCACACCAACAGCTGGGGAACAGCAAACCACCCTTATCAGATAGGGAGGGATGGGAACACTCTCAAAATCCAAGTTCCCAGATGCCTACCAAGAGCAAGCCTCGCAAGCAGGCCTTTCTAACCACAGTGATTTCAGACCTGCTACATTAATTCTTTTTTTCACAGATAAAAATCCTTTCTCAAAATCCCATCCACACACAAAGTGGCTATTTCTAATAGCTTTGTATATTTTTATCACTTAAGGTCTTCTTTATAAGATGGCATTATAAATCCAGTGGATCTGAAATACTCCAAAAGACTGGAAATGGCATGGCTTTATCTGTTCTCAATCAGTATTTTTCTCTATAATAAGTGGTAGTTACATCAAACTTCCATTCATATCTCTTACCCAGAACTCCTCGGGCTGCACTGTCTAGCGTCCCTCCATGTCCAATTTTCAGAGTCTGCTTTTTCCTTTTGGTCCATTCTGGAGAAGGCATTCCAGCTTCTATGAGAGTAATTGGATGAGAAATAGCAATTAGCAAGACAAATGAAGAAGATCTCCATAAATATGGGGGGAGGGTGGATGGAGTACTCAAAACAAAAATGATTGTACAAACTTAACAGATTAGGGGGGAAATTTTTTTTTTAAACGTGAGTGAATATCCAGGCTCACCCTGAAAAACCTAGTAAATTCCTAGGAGTTGGGTGGGCTGTTACAGAATGATGAAAAGAAGTTAGTTTTTATACAGGCAGTTAGTTTTAAAAGTTCTTGATTTCATTTCTAATTCTCTCTGGTTTCCTGGTATTCTTTGCTGGTACCCCCAGCTACCTAACGTCAGGAGTACCTTTCAAAAGGCTACTTCTAAGAACATTAAGTTCCCAAACTATTTATTTTTGTTGCCCTTCTCTCCAAATAAAACTCTCAATTCCTTTAAGAAGCCTATCTTAACAAAAGGTTATGTGGGAAGTAGGTTAACAGTTAAGTTGCCTCTTATGCCTCTTAAACTCTGAAGCATTTAGATTTTAAAAAAAAGAAAATGCCAACCTGGGCCGCCTCATCTTCCTATTGTAAAGATAAACTGAAATAATGTTATCTGAAAGTTCTCTGGAAACTATACAGCACTCTGACAGTAAGTTATTATTATTATTATATATATCAACACATTGACAGAATATCGGCCACTGAACTTCAAATGAGAAAGGAAAGAACAGCTGTATTGATCTACATCTCCCAAACTCATCAAACTTCCCTTATAACCACTGACACAGAGAAGATAAAAAATAGAGCAAAAGAAATGAAAAGAGAGGACAGATAAAAGAAAAGAAGGGAAGCAGAGCAATGATGGAGAAAACAGAATAGACAGCCAAAAGGATGTGCTGGGTTGCCTGGCCTGACAGCATAATTACAGAACACCATCTGTCTGGAACACAGTCCTCATGCCACTCTCTGATTACATCACCATGCTTGGAAGGGCCTGGCTGTCTGCTTTAACACAAACCCATTAAGGACAGGCCCAGGCTTCAAACCTTTCACCTTTCACTTGCAATTCACCATGGACCTCTCATCTATACATTTATAGAAAACTTTTGGAGAACTCTTCTGTATTTTTCAACTTGACACTCCTTAGAGTATGAAGGCCAACAAACCTGCTTCTTCCTTTTGTGTCCAAATTTACCTCTCTCAAGTTTGAAGACACATCACCTCTACTATATTGGAATTTGGTTCATATTCATTACCATATTGGTAACATTTATGGAAGAATTTCTCCTAAGGTCTTTTCTAGCTATAAAATTCTTACATTTTGGGCCTTGAAGGATTCACATAGACAAAAAAGAGCAAGGATTTTAAGTATAATATGAATCAATATAGGGAAAGGCCAGAAGTGTTAATAGAGGCTATGACCATTAACGGTGGCCTGAATCAGTGGGTGTCAAACCTGGCTGGCATCAGAATGTGTGGCCTTGAAATTTGTATCTTTTAGAACCTTCCCAGGTAGCCTGGTCTAGCTGACATACACATAGAATAGACCAATCAAAGCAATATAGAAATGGAGTAATGAGAATATCTGCATCTGAGTGAGAGGCTTCTAGAAGATGGCCTCACAACAGCCTTGAAACAAAGTTTTAACCAAGTTTCAACAAGGGACTTTAGCTCTTAGAGGCAGATTAACCAGAAGGCCAGGATATGGCTTTAATCCCATCAGACTCCTGTCTGAGAGGAAGAATGGTAAGCATTACCTTGTGAATCAAAAAAGCCCTAATTCCGCTAACAAATCAGGCCAAATGGAAGCAACTGTATGTAGGAAACAACTCTATGATGACACCACAAAGTTTATTCTTAATGCAAGTCCTTCCTTCAACACCCCCTATATGACCCATTCTTACAGGTTACAAAGTAAAAGCAGAGTATAACAAAAGAATGAGTAGATATAACACTGGAATTAAACATCTGCAAGAGTGTACCTATAGTTATTAAAATGCCATTTGAATCCGTATTGTGTCAGTTTTAATCAACAAATTCCTATCAGAATAATTTGTTTTTGCATTTTTAAAAAAGTATAATAAAGTTTGCCAAGGCACACTAAACAATGTTAAAAAGTTAGTTCCTGGGTCAGTCAGTTAAGTCAGCTAAGTCCTGATTTGGGCTCAGGTCATGATCTCAGGGTCTTGAGATCAAGCCCCTCTTCACGCTCCATGCTCAGCAAGGGAGTCGGCTTGAGAGTCTCTCCCTCTCCTTCTGCCTCTTCCCCCTGCTTGTGCTCTCTCTCTCTCTCTCAAATTAATAAATCTTTAAAAGAAGGAGGAGGGGGAAGGGGAGAAGAAAAGTTCCTGTACTGTTTTTTAATGGAAAGACAGGGCAGGGCCAAATTCAGGAAAGCCCTGAATATGCAACTAAATAGTTTTATCACCAAAGTCTGCAGAAATTTCTATGCTATAACTCAGTTAAGAGAAAAGGCTGTTATCTTTCATCTTCACAGCTCTATAGGTTAGATCTGGCTTGTTGTAGGTGTCCAATAAATCTAAAGTTCCCTGATGTCACTGTCAGAAATAATCTACTGGGCTGATGAACTGAGAGATCCTCCAGGCTTTTCCAATATTCTCCCAGTGTACGTGAAGAAACAAACAAAAAAGAATGCTCTTAAATTACACTTAGTGTTCCTCAAAACGTGGTCCAAAGGCCACTTACACCAGAATCACACGGAGGAACAGTTTAAAAATGGTTTCCTAAAAAAATACCCCAGAACCTCAAAATTACAATTTCTGGGAGGGCAGGGATCTGGACTCTGCATTTGCACAAGGGGCTCTAAATAATTTCATGCCCCCGATGTGAAAACCACTGCGTTAAAGTCTTGGTTAATTAAGTAATATCTGCATCTCCAAACTATTTTTAAGAATGCAACTTCGGGGGTAGAGAACCAGTGCTTCCTTCAGGTGGGTTTTATCAACGTGAGCCAAACAAAAGGCTCCTGGGCGATCAAATTACAGAATATTAGTTTGTCTGCCCAAGGAAAGAGGTTTATTTGTGTAAGTGTGGGGTTTTGTGTTTTGTTTTTTGTTCTTCCCTTGAGAACGAAAACTGCCAACTAGGCTACAGGAGTTCACGTCAGGGCAAGTCCAAGCCCGAGATGCCCCAGATTTCTGTCCACAGCTAATTCGGCGGTCATCCTCCCTTTCCCCTCCTTTTAATTCTCGAGCCACAAGTTCGCAAAAAAGTCCATTGGCTCTCTGCGGCTTCCGCTCCCGCGGCAACCGCCTCAGCCTGGACCCCACCCGGGCTGCAGTACCTGCTAGCAGCTTCTCCTTCAGCCGATTCAGCAGCTCGGCTGAAGTGGGCCCTTTGGGCTTGTGCACGGCGAACACGCCGCTCAGGGACAGCAGCTTAGTAGCCAAAGCGGCCTTGGAGACCCTGGCTTCGGATCCGGTTCTGGCAGCGGCCGCAACGGCCGCGGCTGCAGCCGTCGCTGATGAGGTGGCGGCCATTGCTGCGGCTGTTCCTGCAGTTTCAGGGACCAGGGCTGTGTCTGTTTCCAAAGATGACGACGATACCACTGCCGCCTCAGCAGCTGCCATACTTTGTAGCCCAGACCTATTTTGTATCTGGAGTCACACTCTAATGACGCAACAGGAGTGCGCCCGACGTCCCTCCATCTTTCCCATACTTCGAAGTTGTGCTGGCGGGAGGGGCAGTCGCAAGGGCATGTGGGAATTGTAGTCCATGGCCTTCTGCTGTAGGCTGAGGGGACTGTACCTATTCTGAGGGCTCGGGTGAAGTAGTTTTTCTTCTGTGGTCCTATCTGCCTCCTAGGTCGGGTTAGCTCGCTGCTGCAGGTGTAATTTGGAGTTCCAGTCCTAAACTCCTGAACCCAAACACGAAGTCTGTTTATATATTCGGCGGGCAATCTCCTTGCATCCCACCTGCCCACCCGTCTTCCAGAACTAAGAGGACCCAGCTTCCAAAAATAGAAAATTTAAAATACTGATTTTGCCGCGGTTTGTAAAGAATCATGGCTCCCTCGGTTCACTGCTTCATTCGATTTATCGTGCCCTCGGATTCACGATTCAGAATTCAAATACACCTAAAGGTAAGCTCTTTAAAGAAAGGAAACTCCCTGATCACTGCTGTATCCCCATTGCCTCATACATAGTAGGTGCTTAACTAAATACTTTGGAATGAATAAATGGATACGAGTTCTTCAAATTCCCAAAAGAAACTTGTAGGCCAAGCCAATGCTACATCACTTGAGCTTATTTTGATGCATTCCTGTCCACCCCACCCCGTACGACCCTCGCTGTAATTCTTAATAAGTTTAAGATTTTTAATACTTAAAAAAAAGATTTTTAATACTAATTCTTCTGTGGATTGAATCCCTTAGTAAACCATTGCTTAAATATCAAAAGGCACTATTGCAATTCATAAAATTAAACTTTACTTTCGATTTGAGACTTTGTTTCTGGAAGTTATTTATGCCCCCATCGAAATTCAGGAACATTGCTCTGATCCTGGCACAAGGCAGAGTGGAGAAAAAGTCTTCATTTTACTTCTGCTTCAAGTACATTAAATGATAGTATGAGTATTGTGAGACAGATAAAGTTTGTCTTCATTGTTTCCCCAAGTTTCTTTACAGCCACCCTTTCTCCTTATCATCCTCTTGCACCTTAAAACCTACTATACTACACTAATGATGCCTCTTTCCTGCTCAAAATTACCAATTATGGATCTTGCCCCATTCGTTCAACAAATACACAAAACAACGTTTCTTTTTTTTTAAGATTAATTAATTAATTAATTTATTTGACAGAGAGAGACAGCCATCAAGAGAGGGAACATAGGCAGGGGGAGTGGGAGAGGGAGAAGCAGGCTCCCAGCAGAGGAGCCTGATGTGGCGTTCGATCCCAGAACGCCCGGATCACACCCTGAGCCAAGGGCAGATGCTTAACGACTGAGCCACCCAGGCACCCCAAAACAACGTTTCAAATATAGTATTTATTTCTATATTTTCACCTTCCCCATTTTAGTCAATTTGCCAGACTCTCATTAAGTCTTTGGGGTACATGCCAGTGTAAATGTACTTAATGCCACAGAAATGAACACTTAAACATGGTTAAAATGGAAAATTTTATGTACTGTATATTATACCACAGAAAGAAAGGCCAAAAAAATCTTTGGGGGAGTTTTTGCAATGTGGAAAGCTGAATTGGAAATGGTAGTCACTTACTGTTATGGTCTATTCTAAAAGCCTAAGCTAAATAAAAACATTATGCATGGGGGTGTGTTGGAGGCCAGAAGAGAATAGAATTATTTTGAGAATAAAGAGAGAGAAAGTGAATGAGTTGCAGGTCCCATGATTACCTGAGTGGATACTTGAGCCTGCTTCCAGACTTTTCCTTTCCCAGGAAGGTGCCACAACTTCAGAAGGGATGACTGCACCCTAGGAAGCAAAACATCCTTTAGCCTCGGCACAGATTTCTGTGCTCTCTTGGCCAGAAGCAGAGAGCCATGGACTTAAGAGAAAGTTTAAAGCAAGATTGAACAATATCAACTTGGGGATTAGAGAGCCTTTTCCCAGTGGTCTAGACATCAATAATCTTCCCTAATTCTTTTGTGACTCCAGGGTGGAGAGAGTGGAGGGAGAACAGAAATAGAGTTGAAATATAATGCTTCCATATGAATTTTCCACCATGCCAGTGCAGAATCAGAGTTAATTCGATTAAAAGAAAACAGAAGAGCTCTGGGTGTCATATGTAAGTGAAAAATCACTAAATTCTACACCTGAAACCAATTTTACCATAGATGTTAACTAACCAGATATAAATAAAAACTTGAAAAAAACCCCAGAAAAATGGATGTTTTTGCACATTTTATTTCTGGAATGCTAGGGAACAGCAAAATTAATTCTACTCTGCTATCAAATCTGTACTCTTGGCATCAGATGCATCGAGCTCTTATTTTCTGAGGTAACCAACATCTCCCACATTGAGCAAGCCTTGAATTTACAATTTATCTTACTTAATATGTGTATGAATTAGGATTCTTTGGTTGGGAGTGACAGAAATTGATCCAGTTTAAAATCTGTCAGAAGGATTTTTAAAAAAGGATTTATCAGAAGTATATTGGAATGTTATGCAGAACCTGAAAAGTTCTCTCTCAGGTTCTCTTTCTCCACCCACATCCTCTTTTTCTGTTACTCTCTTGGGTCTTCGTGCTTCTCTTTTGCTTCTAACAGGCTTTTTTTTTTTTCTACTCCTCATTCCACAGTCTGGGTTTAAACCATCCTGTTTTGATCTAATTCCAAAAATACCCTGGATGAAGTCCGCCTTGGCCACCTACGGAACATAGTGCTTCTCTCACTTTGTCCCTTCATCTTTCTTCACTTTCCTACTTGATTTTTCTCCATAGCACGTTTTACATGACATACCAAATATTTACTTATTTTGTTTAATGTCTCATTTCCTCCATCAGAACGTAAGCTCCATGAGGAATTTTTTGTAAATTTTATTCATGGCTATGTCTCCAAGGCCTGGTAAAGTGTCACACATGGTACTCAATAAATAGTTGTTGAATAACTGAATGAATAAGCATGGCAGCTTCAAAAGAAACCATGTAAATACAGGGGAGTTAGTGACAGTTTCCAGAAAAGTAGAGTGCTGAATACATAAATTAATAGACGTGTATTCCAAGTGTAGCCTCAATGCTTTTATCTCCATTTTTGTGTATGTATGGAACTGATGCAAAGAGAAAATATGATCACTTCATGCTATATAATTAAACCCCAACTTTCTACACCAGCCTCCATGCTGCCCTCAACTACCCAGTTATCTCCAAGGGTTGTTCATTAATGAGACTTAAAAATTGATAATACTCTCAGGTTTGATTTCAAATCTGTCACTGGCTCTATCATGATTGCATTCTTGGGGCACTTCTTTGATCCTTGCCATAGGCATGTATGCCTGGGAAAGCTGTTCTTTACAAAGTCTTCTCCAATTATTGCTCATCTATACAACTTCCTATAGACAGTAGAAGCATAGAAAATAGTGCTTGGGGGTGCCTGGGTGGCTCAGTCGGTTAGGCGTCTGCCTGCAGCTCAGGTCATGGTCTCCAGGTCCTGGGATCAAGCCCCGCATTGGGCTTCTTGCTCAGTGGGGAGTCTGCTTCTCCCTCTCCCGCTGCCTCTGCCCCACACTCGTGCACTCTTGCTGTCTCTCTCTCAAATAAATACAATCTTAAAAAAAAAAAAAAAAGAATATAGTGCTTGATGAGAACTTCTAGACCATATAATGTAAGATCCTCACTTTAAAACTGAAGCATGAAAGGGTGTTCCTGATAACCAAAAAAAGAAAGCTGGAGATGCTCAAATCTCTACGATGGCCTTGAGAAAGGCATATTTTTTAAAAGTTCAGGGAACAGATGGGCATGTTTCATTACATGAAATTTGAGAGAGCTGAAAAACTCTCCCCGCAAAAAAAGAAAAATCTTCTGTCTCTGCCATTTCAAATTATCCTAATAGAGAAGGAAATTATCCTAATGGGGAAGGTAATTAACAAAGCCAGTGGTTACATAAGAAGGTCTGCTGTGAACCAAGTTACTTAAAGGAAATACATTTGTGGTTTCTTTAGAGTTAGACTCCTTTAAAACAGTTTTATTTTCTAAGGTATAAATATTTTTAATGTTTAATTCTGGTCATAAGTTTCATAATTAAGGAAAAATAGTAGCAATAATGTAAAATTTTTAATTAAGTGAAGAACTTTGTTTTAAAAAAGGGGGGTAGATAATATCACAAACATGTAGGAAGGAGTAAGGCCAGAAAAGTTAAAGTCTAAAACATTTGGGAATGGGGGGAAAAAAAAGAAAAAATTCCAGAGACATTAAAAGAAAACAAAAGGAACTTTTAAAGAAGATCAAGAAAGATCAGTTTACTGCTTGAAGCCAAACAGATGGCAAAGCTCAAGCAAAGCTCCTATTTTGCCTGACTTCTCCATCAAGGAGATGATTTGGGGATGAAAATGGGAAAAGTCAGCCACTGATAAGAGGAGAATGAGGTCCATGAGGCATGAAGAGTTTGGAAGAAGACATTTCTGCACTAGGTGAAGTTAGATCTCCTGGCCCAGAAATGTTATCTTGGGGCCAGGGGAGGGAGAAGATAGGAGAATTTGCAAAAGAGATTGCTTAAGAGAACTTACTTTTGTTGAAAAATATATATATATGTATATACGCTATGTGCTGGCACTTTATATTTTCCTAGAATTTCTATAGTTAACTCTTAAGTAATGCTTGTGGAGAAAATAAAGTATAGGCTGGGTCCCAGAACTTCACTACAAGGTAGCTACTATAATTATTATCATCCCCATTTACTGATGAGAAAATGAAATTAAATGAGGTTAGAACATTTGACCAAGGATATATAGCTAGCAGAGCATAAACGGATGTGTGGAGGTCCCTAAGACCAACATCAGAATGGACTCTCTAAAAGGACTCATAGACTTCAAGAAAGCCATAATACTTGTGGTCACCATTTATTACAGTGAAAGGGTACGGATTAAAATCAGCAAAAGTAAAAGGCACTTATGTTGAAGGCACCAGGAGAAACCACACATGAGCCTCCAGTTATCATCTTCTAGTAGGGTCACAAGGACAGTACTTACTTACCTAGTAATAAAATGTGACAACATGTGTGAAGTGTTGCCAGTCAGGGAAGCTCTCCCTTGCCTTTGTATCCAGGATTTGAACTGGGGATCTGTCATGTAGGCATACAGTACCTGCATTACTGACCTTAGCTGTTCAGTCTCCAGCCCCCAGAAAACAAATTAACATGTGGTCCAGGACCTCAGGCATACAAGAACAGGGGTTCACCCTAAGTCGTCTTGTTAGCATAAACTATCTTGTCCACCTGATAACAGTGTAGCCCAAGACCGCAGGCATCCTAAAGCATTCTTTCCAGGCAGGATATGCCAAGGGGTGAGAGGTTATCTCCTGGGAACCATTCAAGGACTAGTCTTTTCTTTGGAATGTGCAGAATTAGCACAGTAATTCATCTAATGCGCATGTAACTCATCTAACAACTCTGAGAAGTATGAGTGGAATGTAAAGGCGAGTCAGTTAAGGCTCAAAATGAGTAAGCAGCTTACCAAAGGTTCAACAACCAACAGTTGGCAGTTAGACTTAGTAAAATCCAGGTCTATCTGGCTCCAAAGTCCATAATCTTAACCAGTATTCAGTAACCACTAACCAGACTGTGGAGGCTACAGAACTAGGCTGAATTGAAATGATTTTTATAGAAGTGAACATTAATTTCTAGATGTTAAGAACCAATTTTCAGGGACAAGTCCTAGAAAACATGGCTTTGAATCAACCTAAATGAAAAACCTTGGGGGATTTCAGTCTACATCAAGCCTTACATAAGTGCACTATAAACTTTACATGAATATAAAATGGCCATATAAGACGGAATCTTGGAAGCAAAAATGGAATCATTAAGTCTAGAATGAGGGAAGTGCCATGGGTCCTGAAAACACAGTCAACTCTAGGCAATATTTCATACTCTAGATCTTTCCTGTCTTAGAGATTTCTTGTCCTCTCTCTTCTCAGTTCAATAACAAGGTAATCTCATGAACTATCCCTAAGAAGGTATGATGTTGAATCAAATAAAAGTACTACTTATGTAGGTCAAAACATCTGAATATCAGCAATTTTAATCTAATATTAACACCTGATAATAGTTGAAGGTGTCATTCCTCCGGGGTATTTGCAACCCGGTGGAGGAATCCAAGAAACAACAGTTCAGATTAGGAAAGGGAGATACTCGTGAACATGGAAACATTCTTGATGCTTGCCAGTCACATCATACCCAACCTACATTTTCCTGACCGTTTGTTCCATTAAGCTATACCAATACCTCTTTATGGCATTGTCGATTCATGTCCATTCAAATAAATTAATGTTCCCATCTCAGCTGACTCATTTGGCAGTAAAACCTGGTTCATGTGCCAATGCATTAGCTGGCTCACAGGACCTCTCTATCAAAAAAGCACATTTTCACAGTAATAAGCAAAAAGAAGCCACATGCCCTCTCTCCTCCCAATGTAGCAGTTTAGATTAAACAAATGTGAAAAATTTTAAGGGCAAAGTGTTGGAAGAGAGGGGATATGATACAGAAAGACTTGAGATGATAGAAATATTTAACAATGTATTAAATATAAGTCCTTGACCTTTTCTTGCTTTTTAGGTCCATGAAAATATCCCTGTAATTACTCCTGAGCTCTCAGAACATTCATTCAAAGGACATAATTGATTCCCTACAATGTATACAATGTTATCGAGGTACATTAAGGACATTGAATAAATTCTCAAATTAAACCAATATACCCAATTATAAACATTGAATTTGTATCAAATGACATTAATATAAATATTTATAGTCTAATATAAATAAAATATATGTGATTGTGTACAGTAGGTAAATTACAAACAATAGAATAAGCTACTCTGGGATTGGTCAATTGCATCTTTTTAATGCTGCCAAAGTAACACAGTAGATCTGATTGTTTTTATGTTGCTAAACATTGATTTGTTCATTCATTTGTACGACAAATGTTTATTGCGCATTTGCTCTGTAATAGGCACATGAAATAGCATTCATATTGACCACTGCTGCAAATAAAGTCATTTATAAACAGCTTGGAGAAAGTATCATCAGTATCAGTTTTTAAGTAGGCTCTGAGGATTTGGACTATTTAAAACCATTCTATATTCACATCCCAAAGATAATGTACAAATTGTCTTCATTGATTAATCCCTGCTATCATAAGCTGGGGAAATGTCATGCTGTGACTTCAGTTTTCTTTAAACATTTAATAATGGTCTCCACTTGAGGACCATTTTAAGGCTGGACTCAGAGGTGATGGATGTTTCCCATTAACAGGTTGAATGAAGAGCCTCTTATTTAGCCTGAACTATGCTTAGAAGCTAGCAGAGGAAGAAGGATTTACTCCCCTGTAATTTGTTATCTGGAAATTCCCGAAGGCTTCAACCTTTCCTATTACTACTTAATTGAATTTGGAAAATCATGATCTTCCTTTTAACTGTTTTACAGGTTTTTAAATGTACGATTGATTTTTTGGGGGTTGGGTCTGGAGAATGTTTGGATACGTTCCTCCTAATCTGTGGTTTGTTATCTATTCCACAATTTAAAAAAATTTCTTGATGTTTTGGCTAAGTTAGAAGATAGAAATATGTTCTCATTTTTGGAGTCAAGGCATATCTGTCTATGTTTCTTGATTATGCAGATATGCCCTGGCTCCAAAAATTTCTTGATTCTTGTGGTTGGTCTTAGGCATGGAGAAACATTTCAGAACAAGTGAAGCTTGAGTATAAAATTCTAAAATTACTTTTTACTATTTAACATTGAATTACATGTAATATATTATACCTTCATTACTCTGTAAACTTTATTGTAGGAACCTCAAGAATAGGTTCTGACCTCTATCCACATCTTCTATCGACAATAAGTGTTATTTTTTCCTTTTTTTTTTTTTTCCCTATTCTACTCCCCTACTTTGAACGAATACTAATTAACCATGAACACCCTGGTCATTCTCCCCCAAAATAAAATTTACTTCTCCTTTACAAAATTTCTGAAAGGAAAGAAAGCAATTCTCTCTTAGTACAGTTAAGATCATACTCAATGTTGGCTGAGCTTTGACCTGTTTCTTAAGCTGTAACATGGGAGTCTAGTTCATACCTGGGTTGTGAATTGACCATGACACCTTGTCAATGGTTTAACTGACTTAGTTTAGCTTATCCTGCTAAAGGTTATATCCCTCCTGTAGGGGAGGAAAAGGTTTTCCTTGATCCTCTTAGGGTTGCTGGCTGGATCTGAAAATTAAACTCACAAAGTAACAGGAAAAAAGCTTACAAAGTGTATCAAATTTTTACGTGAACAGAGGGGTCTTCACAACAGAAAAAATGCCTAGAGAAGTGGCTAGAACAGGAAGCTTTTATACCTTTTAGACAAAGAAACAGTAAATTTGTGAAAAATTGACAAGACAAAGGGATTTGGGCTAGAGGTAGTAAATAATGAAGAAATAGCTAGAAAGATAAGGGTTAGTTTAAGAAGGTTTGTTTGTACAGATTTCTCAGCCCCAAATTCCCTGTCTCTAGTTATAAGAATGTCTTCCTTCCTCTTGGTTCAGGGAGGGCACTTTTCACATGGGAGATTTATCTCCAGCTTTCAGGGAAGGAGAACGAGCGGGGGAAGGTCAGAGCGACCTTTCTGCACCTGCCATTTTCTCAGATTCCTTCAGCTTAAGAAATTCAATAAGCCAAGGTGCCATATTTGGGGGTAGCATATCCTGAACCCCATCATGCCCAACAAATTTATCTTTGACAATAAATAACAATTCAGGGGGAACATCTCCCCCTCCCTCTTATATATAGTTTTTGGAATAATATTGAGATCCTGCTATCTATATTATACAATAAATATTCCATATTTTATCAGAAAGCCAGGGTACTTAGAGTATTCATAAAGCTGCCAGTCTGTGTAATTCATCAAATAGATGAGCACACACATCTATGAAATTTTAGCCTTCCTTCATTTTAGTGTTTAAAACAAGCCAGCTAGTTTTACTAAACATATGTATCTAACATTTACATATATCCTGTGCATAAATTCTATTTTCTGATTGCTATGAAGGCATATTTAGTTGACACTGTAGCATATAACAGATAGGGATGCCAGGTAAGAATTTTTAGACATGGTGTCATTTTATTAAGAGATACTTTCTTTTCTGATAAATGGCTTTGAAAGCAGCTCTAAGACTTTTCCTCTCCTCATCTCCCCCACCTCACAGTGCACTTTTGTCAGTACACCTTTGTAACCTGCCTGGAGAGAATTATAATCTGCAGCGTGACTTTCCCTGCCATTAATCTTCCTCCCATTTTAGGGGTCTGAAAGAAGAAATCCCTAGAGCATGTTTTCTCCTGACCTCTGAGTCATCCTGTTAGCTTCCTTAGTCAAAGATAAAAGAGCAGTCTTGTGCACTCACCGCTGGTCTCTGGGGGCAGGGAAGCCATGCAACAACTCCATAGCTCAGATTTTTCCATGAAGGATTCATGCGTGTCACCAACCAGCCGAAAATCAACCCCATCAACTTCAGTTAAGGTGTCACTATAAGCAGAAGATGTTTTCATGGCCAGGACACAGCTCTGAAAATAAGGAAATGACACATGCAATTGAAATCTTAAATATATTATCATTCAGGGTGTGCAGAAAGATTTCTTTTAAAAGCTTTCATAAAATAACATTTTCTGCCAGCAGCAGCATTTTATCACCAGTTGCAATAACCAACTCCTTAAATGCATGACTTCCCTTAGAAGTCATGAATAAGCCAATTCTGATTCCTGGGTACATAAATTGTCCAAGATGTCTCTTCCAAGTACCAAATTATATGTCTATATTCTGCCCACAGAAGAGCCCTGAGATGATCTTATAGCCTTGTGTTATTCCCTGAAATCCTCCACCAAGGTAGGGCAAAGAACACAACTCCCAATCCACATAGTATGCAAACGGCACCACGTAAAAGTATCTGCAATGTCTGTCACTAAGTCCCACGATCAATATTACTGGAAGGTTCGCCAGTATGTCAACACTTCATTCTTTCTTCACCAAGAAATATGAGTTAAAACTCAGAAAAGACTTTTACCTCATGGGTCACCGGTCACTAATTGTTCCAGTCAACATTCATCAACACCTCCTGAAACCTCCCTTTGTTTCAGGCACCTGTCAGAGGAGCTCTGGGGCAGATGTGCCCGAAGGGGCCTGATCCTTCCAAAGGCCATAGTAACGGGCCCAGGAATCAGCTAGCAGTTTATCGTGCAGGTAACAGAAAAGATCTATTCTGGGTATCCTAGAGGTGTGTCTGGAAAATCATGTTGATTGCTTATTAATAGTAGCTAAATTTCACTTATTTATATTCATGGTGACTTAAACCAGGGCTTCTCAAACTATTTCTGGTGAAGTATCAGTTTTTTAAAATGCTGAATTCATGCAGACTTTGTTAAAATACAATAAAAATGAAGTGCTAGAAAAAATAATTTTAAAAAGATATAGAATGTTATATATATATGATACATATTATATATGTGTATATATAATGCCAAAATAGAATGCTACATTATATTATTATTATTATATCATCATCATTAGGCTATATTATTATATATTATTATATAATTATTATCATGACTCTAACAAATTGCTATTAAAGTTCCTAAATGCTTCCTCCCAGTTTCTGGGTTTATCTCATCACAGACTGATAACACAGTTCACCTACTGGTGCTGGTCTGTAGATCAGGCTTGAAGTAACACTGATCTAAATCATAGCCTTTTGTGCTTTAAATATCCTTACATGCTTTAAGTGTGTGTCTTTATGAATTGTAATCAAACTGTGATGCAAATATTTTCAGAGACATCTTTTCGCAAAACAGGAAAGATCACATATTTGCTAGTGCAGTGGTAAATATCCCCCAACCCCCTCCCTAGGAACAGAATATAATTATGGAATCAACATTGGCTTGGGATCCAAACAGACTGCTTGAATCCCAAACCAGTCATGTCATAACCGTGTGAACGTTGGTGAGTTAATTTACCACTCAGCTTTTTTTCCTATCTGTAAAATGGGGTTGTCGAATGACTTCCTCTCAAGATCGTTGTGAAGATTAAATACAATGATGTATAAAAGACCCTGGGAATGAAGTCCTCCTACAGCGGATGGAGCTATCATTATTATGAATGGTAGCCCACTAAACCGGGGGCTCCTCTGAGCAGGTTGTGGGCAAAAAACACATTTCTTCGTATATGCCTCAGCAGCTAGCTCAATACCTGACAATAAATGCTTACGGGAGTCAATAGAAAGGAAGGGGAAGAGCAGGTGAGTACAAAAGAAAGAAGGAAGGGAAGAAAAAAGAAAGCAAAGGAGGGGGGCACTGCCAGCAGTGATAGATCAAGATTTCTCTCCCTTTCATGAGTTTCAGAAGGTGCTTTATTATAACTTGCAGAAAATGGAATGGATGAGACATAAATTCCTTGGTTTGTAGCCAGTGAGGGTTCAAAGTAGGGTCACTATCTTTCCTTTGGCATCGGACACCCACTCTGGCTAATCCACAGTGTCACTGAGCCATGTACCCAGCATTGTGCTAGGCATGCAGAGCACGAGGTGGGGTGACTTTGGAACACACCTACTTAATTGGGGGGGAGAAAGATGATATAACTTGATATCATCTTGAAAACTAGAAATTATCCTTAGGTTCCAAAAGAGCCAGGCTTGGCAGTTTTTTGTGAACAAATACAAAGAAAGTGTGTCAGTGGTTTCCAATGTGTAACTGAAGTTGGGTATCATTATTCAGAAGGTCGATCTAGGAGAGCAGAGCTTGCTTCGCAGACAGAAGTGGCAGTGTGGACTAAGTGAGGTTATTTATAACTGCCACGGTTCAGGATTGCTGATGGAGGCTGCAGAGTACTATTTCTTTTTGCAGATGACGTCAATTATTTTGGTGTGTGTTCTTGGAACGTGGTCTTTTCTAAATGGCTGTTAACTGGCCGCAGCTGTTATAGGAAATGATATTGGTCTTTGGCCTTTTGTGATTACAGTAATAAAACCTGTAACTGGGTAATAGTGTTCAATGATTTATTTTAAGACTGCAGCCTGTTCGCTCCTCTTTTGTAGGGAAGGATTGCCTTTGGAGAAACTACATTTTATTCCTCTAAAGAGTCACCATTTCCTATATTCCCTGGAAGTATATAACCCAATGTCTTTTTTTTCTTGCGCTTAACAAAAAAAAGCATTTCTGTGATTGTTTTAAGTACTTAACTTGGTACTTCCAGTAAGAGAAAGATTTTAGTTTTCACTGCAGCTAACACTACAATATTTTATGATATTTACTTCTCTGTATAGAATTGATAATGGCATCTTTTCTCTGCAGTGATTCTCTTTTATTTTCAGGGATAGGTAAAGGAAAATAGATAGGCTTACCAGGGCACTAAAGAATACATCTCCATTCCTACAAGAAATTCTGATTTTCATCATGTTGAGCTTAGGAAGCTCTTTAGTTGCCTTTAATTTTGATTTTTAAAAAATTAATTCTTCAGTTGGATAAATCTTTCCAACTAAATCCAAGAAGATAAGTCCTAGAAGCTGATCAACGAAATGAAGGCCTTTGTAAAAGCCTTTTCAGGGTGCCTGGGTGTCCTACTCTTGGTTTCAGCTCAGGTTGTGATCTCATGGGACGTGGGATTGAGCCCCACGTTGGGCTCCCTGCTCAGCACGGAGTCTGCTTAAGACTCTCTCCCTCGGCTCCTCCCCCCTGCTCTCTCTCTCCCTCTCTCTCAAATAAATAAAATCTTAAAAAAAAAAAAAAGGTCTTTTCCCCTTTGATGCATTAAACGTTTGTAAGCATCAAAATTCTACGTGTACAATCAGTGATGTAGATGTAATGCCTCATCTTGGATATCGGCACCCTTCAGCCCACCAGGACAAGAAAGCAGGCAGCGTCTGATGCTGGAAGAATCAGATGGCCCAGGGGAAAATGATGAGATACATTTTACAGTCCTTTGATTTCCTCCTAACTCAGTGGGCCTTTGATTCCTTGTTTGAATTTATAAGATTTATTATCATTCTACTTGCAATAAAAATATGTTTATTTTTCAAGTAGTAATACTCTAATTAAGAATGGAGGAAGAAATTACTGTAACATAATGGAATGCAGAGCTTTAAGAGTTTCAAAAAATGACCAATATAAACAACTGGCTATTTAGGGTCGATGATGGATCTTCTTTTGTTCTGGCAAGATATAAGAGAGAAAAATGATTCCTATAGTTATCTTCCTTTGTCGGTGGTAAACAAAGATGGAGATTAAGACCCATCCTGGCATGGATACGTGCCATTCATAGTGAGAGTCATTTATGCAAACCCTGGAGCAGAATTTGGCTCTGTGTTGAAGCTGTGATGATCCCCATCTGGGTCCCTTAAATCGCCTAAGGGAGCAGGGTCCTATGTTTAACACCAACTCCCAATTTTTAATGATATCCGGGGACACCCAAATCACATCCTCTGGATTTGTCTCCAGTGACCCTCTCCTGACCTTTGGTCCTGATTTAAGCCCTCAAAAATGAGACCTGCGTTCAAGTTGATTTTGTATTGTGTATCTGAAGATCCAAACTATTTCTCTTTCTCTTCATTACCTTCTACGCTCTGAGACAAGGGCTTCACTGTTTCATTGTCTCAATAAGTTGAATACTTAAAGGGTAGGTTTTCATACATTTTGTTTCTTTGTAATCTTACTGCAAAGGCCTTGGAGAAGGGTGAAGTTGGAGGCTTTTGTGCTTCTCTCCAAAGCTGACTGCCCCTCGTCCCTTCCGTGTTAGGTGCTGCTGCCTTTGTATGTCCCCTCATTCCCTAGCAAACTCGTCTTTGGATCCCCATTTATACAAAGGTTCAAATAACTGATCACAACCTAAAGTAATGGTTCTCAGCCCACAGTGCACATCAGCATCACCTGGGGAGGAAAAATGCACCTGCTTTGGTTCTACTCCAGACTTAATGACTCCGTATTGCTAGGAATGGGACCAGGAATATTTGTTTCTTAAAAGACCATGAGTATTCCTGATTACGAATTACTGACCTTCCACCGAATCTGCATTTTAATAGGTTCAAAACCTGCAACTAAAGCCACTCCGATCAACTAAAGAATTTTAAGCAGCCACCAAAGAGAAATGCAGAAAGCCAAGAATTCCCAGGACATAATGGGTGGAGGACTTTGGCTCCAAATTCCTTGCTTATAACAACTACATTTTTTTTAAACAATAGAATATTTTATGAAGTTTTTTTTTTTCTGACTAAAAACTGGATGTTCTTTACAGGAAACATGAAAAGAAAATAGGAAAGAAAATAACTGTAAGACATAGAACTTTTAACATTTTGGCTTATTTCCTTCCATTCTTTAGGCAATTATTTGCATTTTGATTTTTGATTTTTGAAAAATTGGCCTTATCTTTTTCATATTCTTTTCTGCCAGTAAACCTTCATTTTGTTCTATGAATGTATGGTCTACATCTGATTCTTTCTCTTTCTCTCTCTGTCCCTCCCTCTCTCCCTCTCCCTCCCTCTTCCTCCCTCTTTCTTCCTCTCCCTCTCTTTCTTTCTCTCTCTCTCTCACACACATACACACAGTGCCTAACATAGTGCCTCTCCTATTTTATGTACTCAATAAATATGTGCAGCCTACATAAATTTGGTGACCCAGTTTTGGACTCCTTACTGGGCATTCACAGAAACATAGTAACAAGGATTATAATGGTCTCTATTCCTTGCTTTCTCAGTCAGCCTCAAAAGAAAATGTTTTTAAGGATAATTGTGAAAAAATATATATATAATAGAATTATTAAGTACAATTTGAATGGCTCTTTGATCTTTCAAAATTACTCATTGGCAATTTTAAAGTTTGAAAAAGAAATCTGTCTTCTAAGAAATAAGACTTCTGCTTCTCCCTTAATTTCTTCCGAAAGTATCACTTCTAATTCCATTCAGCAGCTGCAACACTCAGGATAAGGTTTGGTTGCATGTATTAGTAATCCCAAGAAGAATGGCTTTAAACAAGAAAAAGTCCAAAGGTAGATAGTCCAGTGCTGGCAGGGCATTTCTGTGGTCAATCAGAGACCATAGCTCCTCTTTCTTCCTTCTCTACCATTGTTTGTATGTGTCTTTCATCCTTAAAGTCTACCCACAGTCAGATTTGGCTATTGGAGTACCACCCTTTACATCCATATTCCTGGCAAGAAAAAGGAGGAAAGAGAAAAGGGGAAAAGAGAGAGCATCTGGACTGAGTTAGTGCCTGTTAGGGAGCAAGCCTAGAAGACACGCCCATACATTTGTTTGCATCTCAGTTGAGCCCTAGCTTCAAGGGAAGCTGGGAAATGTGGTCAGCTGCTACTAAGAATAATCATGGTTCTGTTAATAAGAAACAATGGGCAATCAATGTTGTACAGGCAGCTAGCACGTAAGAGACCACAGCAAAGTCTTTTATGTCATTCAACAATCAAGATGCAAATAACAAAACACCTACCAACAAGGAGTAATTTCATCCTAAAAATTTAGGATGGTTCAGGGTTGTTTCAGAAGTTCAAGGATGTTATCAAGGTCTGGGCACCTTCCAACTTTCTGTTACGCCATTCAAAAATATACCAATAATGTCTTTCTCTGTAGCCAAAAAAATGGTTGCATTGTGTCTTCACATTACGATATCCAAACCCTCGAAAGGGCCAGTTCTCATCTGTGTCTCTTCAGAGAAGAAACCTCCCAGCTGAAAACTGGGCATCACGTGCCCATGCTTACACCAATCATTGGCAAGAGTAATGGAATTACAACAACTGGTTTACATAATGAATCAGTGAGTCCCTCCTGGGGCGGAGTATGTGAGAAGGCAAATACTTGAACAAAATCAGGGCTCAGCTACCAAGGAAGAAAGAAAGTAGTCAAGGTGGTAGCGAGAATGACTTTTGGAAAGATGTCTACCACACTCATTCTATGTTTTATAAAGCACAGATTTACAACTATTCTGAGTAGTACATAGGAAATTCCATGATACCTCATTTATTACTTAATTAGCATTTTCTTTCAAAAGGGCAAAATACAAGCCTGAGATCAGACAATGAATCATTAAATATTAACACACAGGCACAAATTTTCTATAGTTGGAGAAAAATAAAAGGAATGGTACTTTTTGATGAATAGTATCAGTACTCATTAAGTGTTATACTTTTAGCATTACAATGGCACTGGGGAAAAGAAAAAAGTCCCAATTATTCTAAACTTCAAATAATCATCAAATAATTTGCATTTCTCCCACATAGATGGAAATGCATTTTTATTGGATGTTCCACTTAAACTGCTAAGGACGTGAACTGATCAATGAACGTAACATTTTCCTTTATTTTTCCCCCAATTTAGCATTGTTTGTGTGCCCTATTCTATGCGTCCCCATCTTTATTGTTCCCAATAAAGCAAGGCAGCCTTGTATGTTGAAGATTTGAATTTCCTTAGCTCTAAGAGGAAATAGTTGACTTGAATTCCTGGGGACAACGGTACCTCTCTCACATGTGTGGCCAATGAGAATAAAAATAACTCACTGAGAAGCACTTTCAAAAAAGTTCCTTTACTCTTTGGGCTTTCCCTTCTGCTGGGAGTGAGGAAATCATCCAACAGCCATCTTTTAACCCGGCGGTTGGAAACCACTCACCGAAAATTACGGAGCAGAAATAAAGGATGTGCGTTGATTCCTGGTGACAACCTGGAGCATCTATACCAGTTCTGGGCTGCCTCCGTCTCAACTTCTACATAAAAAATTGAACCCTTACCTATTTTAGCATTGTGATCAGGTCCTTTTTGGCAGAAGCATTAGTGTCCTAACCAATTTATGTAACTGACCCAACCACCTTGGGAGTATTGTTATGACTAATCTCTTTTTTCATGATGAAATACTGATAAATCATGAGGTCAAAATCCAAACACAGTTTTATCTGGCCCTAAAGTACATACGTTTAATTATCAAGCTATCTGGTAAGCCAAGATGTGGTGGTCTATCTGCTTAGGCAGGGGTGGGGTGGGAGAGGGGCAGTGCAGACTCTGGAGCAAGAACCAGGTCACCAGAAACCAAAGGAAGGAATCCTTGCAGGCGGATGTGTGTGTGCACAGTGACAGGGCCCAAGAAATAGAATCGTGCGGATGAGGGCAGCCCCATCTGCTTTTTTGTCCTGATCCTTGCTCTTGAGGTATTTCTGGGCCGGAAACCTGAAGTCAAAATAAAACACACACCTAGCAGTTAGAGCCCTAGCTGAGTTGATGCCGATCCTGGTAAGTCAAATCTCAGAGAAGAAATTTTGATCTGAATTAACTAGTTTAATTGTCTGTGAAATCCAAGTTGACCAAATAATTGCAAGTTAATCCTCTCATTTAATGCTGTGTCGAGCCTCCCACTCTGATTGGAAAGGTGCTATTTGTATTCTGGGCATCCTCTGCCTCTATGTAACGGGTATGCCTCCTGTCACTAGCGTGGGGTACAAATGTCAGGGGACATTTGGCGATGTCTGGAGTCATTTTTGGTTGTCACAACTGAGCGATGTCACTGGCATCTAGTGGATAGAGGTCAGGGATGCTGCTATACCTCCAAGGCACAGGACACACGCCCCAGCACGGAGAATTATCCAGGCCAAAATGTCAACCGTGTTGCCCTTGAGAAACCACGCGGTAGTCAAACACTACTTAGTGAAGGGAGAACTAGGCACTTTAACCTGTTAATGACACTCCAGTCAGTGATTTCCGGCTCCAAAGTAATATTTAAACCTGGCCTCTTGATTCAACAAGTTAAGCAGCTAATTGATCATACTCTATTGCATGTTTTCCATTGTAGGTGTAGCCAAAAAGTGTAGCTGATAGGCTTCTCAAATCCTTCATCCTTTCTGTTTCAAGTCTTCGTGTTTACTGGAAGGTCATTAAATTGCTTTGCTTTTGAAGTCCATTTATTACTTCTAAATCTAGTGCAGTCTATTTAGTCCTTTCTTAATGCTGTCTAGTGAAACATTAATGAGGAGCTCACGCATAGTCATAGAATTTGTCTGATTACCTCATTTATTTTTAATGAGCTTGCTGCTTACACTTCAGGATAACCTAACAGAAATTGGATAATGTAATTCTCTCTCGGTGGAGTGCCCCTAAATTTGACTCTAAATTATTAATCACGTACGCTGAGGACATTAAAGAGTCTTTTGCCCATAAATTTACCTAAATCTTTGACTACATAATTCTATCAATATATTCTCTTCCCAGAAATGTCTTTTAACCAATTATTGTGGCAGAAAACATTCAATTTTCTTCCGAGTGAAGTCCTCAGAATTCAAAACCCGAGAAAATTGAGCTCCAGCATAAGAGCCAAACTTACGCCCACTGTTAAGCAATGTAGTCACATCAGTTTCCTAAGAAGAAAAGGGAATCGCTATTTTAAATATCAATTTGTGGCTTTCAGAATCAAGGTAATATCTTTAATTCATTCTATTTCTGTACCTAGATCATCGAGGCTTGTTATATATGGTTTTCTAATTCTCACCTTATGGATTTGGGCAGGAAGTTTCATTAATTTTCTACCACTTTTACGGCTACTGAGTCCCGCGGTAGCAATGATTATAAGATTACTCGGCCAGTAAAAGTTTATTTGACAACTGGAAACATCTTAGCACAAAAAAAGATTAAATTAGTTGTCCTTATCAATAAACCCCAAACTTCTGTAACCCAGCCGTTTTCTAAGAATGCTAGCAACTATGTCTTTCCAATAGGGCAAGAACAGCAATGAAACTCAGCCTGCAAATGTTGTGAAGACTCCTACATAATCCTGACTCTACCGACCCTACGTACTCCATCCCAAAACAACCACAAACTAGTTCTGTCGATTCGTGGGAGCTCTAAATCAATTCAGGCTGTGTTTATCCTAGAATCATTGCAAAATATGACAAAAGAAGCCTTTTACTGAATTAGTCAGCCTCCGGTCATCAACACAAGAGCACAATGAGGATGACCAATACTTCCCAGACTTTCCTAATCCACCACCAGTTCTCTCAGCCAAAACCAGTTGGTTTGATTGAAAGCTGGAGAGATAATGTTGCAGCGAGCGTATCAACTCGGTAGGACGACATTAGTGGAAACACCACAAATAGGGCAGTCAAGATGGTCATTTTGGTCGCGGAGATTCACGCGTTAGGGCTCCAGTGGACTAATTAGTCTTTATTCTTTCAGTTCAGAAATAGACCCAGAAGTCGAATGAAGATCAAAATATGAAATTTATTGCAGTTAAGCTGGACTAGAGTAAGCTGCTAGCACCTATGAGTAAGTCAGACTTCCTGTTCTTTCCTGAGCTGCACACAGAGGGAGGACCCTCCACAGACCAAGGATGCCCTTGCGCTTGTCATCTGAGGTGAAGAGTATACATCCCGGGACAAGCTAGTTGAGAAAAGGTGGATGCCAATAGCTCAGCACTCTTCTAGCAATCCTACCGTGGAAGGAGCCGGCAAAAGAAGAAAGGCAGAAGCTTCTATCCAATACTTCCAAGAGCCTGGAAATTCTAACTTTATGAGTCATAGCTGAAAAGCCAGAACAAGGGGAAACTGATCCCTGACTACCCCCAAATCTCATTGCTTTGCAAAACCAGGGACTGAAATTTTCAGCTTCCAGTCGTCAGTCTTTAGGTATAGAAATAGAAATAGTCTTTATCCTTAAAACAGGCTTCACTTTTAAGGTCCAATGACTACACTGTGGAATTGATGGCTCAGTGTTGGATGAAATATTTAATTTCATCAACCAGTGCTCTTTTGTGTGGAGATGACCAGATTATATTAACTTCAATAATTGAGCAAATCTTTAGTGTCTCCTTGATGACAAGGTTAAGATTAGACACTTAAATAATAATATGGTCCTCATCACAAAAAAAATTCTTTGTAACTATGTATGGTGATGGATGTTCACTAGACTAGTGTGGTGACCACTTTGTAATATATACAGATACCAAATCATTATGTTGAACACCTGAAACTGATATAATGCAATATGCCACTTGTACCTAAATTTAAAAAATAGCCACTTGGGTGGCTCAGTCAGTTGAGCGTCAGGCTTCAGCTCAGGTCATGATCTCAGGGTCCTGGGATCTAGCCCCGCATGGGACTCCCTGCTCAGCGGGGAGTTTGTTTCTTTCTCTCCCTCTCCCTCTGTGCTCGATCATGCACTCTCTCTCTCAAATAAATAAAATCTTAAAAAGAAATAGCATGGTAAAGGAAGTTTGGAAATAATTTTGAACAGTGGTTCTTAACTCTGGTTGCACATTCGAATCACGTGATGAATGTTAATAGATAAACATGGATGGCAGTCCCCTTTCTCAGAGGTTTTGATCAAATTGGTCTCAGGTGTGGCTCAGACATCAGGATTGGAAGAGTCCCCAGCAGGGATTCCACATTTGTAAAGGAGTCTTTCCTGGTAGGCGCAGCCCCAAGCCAGGAGTCAGGGCTTGGCTCAGGCTGTGCTCTCCACTCGCACCTCTCTGTAGCTCTTTTTTGATCAGTATAAAACTGCCGGAGTATTCACATTGGCCCTGCTCGAGAGTTGAGGAAGTCTGGAAATTGAAGGGGAACTGAATTGAGGACAACTATTAAAGTACTGAATTAGGGGCGCCTGGGTGGTGCGGTCGTTAAGCGTCTGCCTTTGGCTCAGGGCGTGATCCCAGCGTTCTGGGATGAGCCCCACATCAGGCTCCTTCGCTAGGAGCCTGCTTCTTCCTCTCCCACTCCCCCTGCTTGTGTTCCCTCTCTCGCTAGCTGTCTCTGTCAAATAAATACATAAAATCTTTAAAAAAAAAAAAAGTACTGAATTAGAAGCAGCAAACCTGGGGGGCTAGTCTGAGGTCTGTCCCTTATAAACTCTGTAACCTCAGAGACTTCTGCCCTCTGGGATCCTGTGCTCTCCTTTGTTACAAAGTCTAACAGGAGTGTATTGAGTCTCTGTTTCAGCTATGGGAACTCTAGAGCCAGTTTTGTTCCATCTCATGCAAGACCTAATACAGGGAGTGTAGTAGACTAAGAACCAGTTTTCGACTCCAGAGGAGGTGTTAAAAGTAGCTCATCCCCCTAAATAAGTGGCTTTTTACCCAGAGACACTTTCACAGAGCAAGGACAAAGCAAGCAAACTTATTACTGAATCTGATCCTCTTAAAACCCAATGGGGAAGGAAGGAGGGGATCCCTGACCAAATCTGGGGATTTATGGAGTACAGAATCTCACCACTCCTGGCAGGATTTGGGGTGTTCCCAGAGTGGAGAAGGGACTGTGGGGCTGTTCTGCTAGGTCAGGATCCACAGGGAGACTAGCTCTTTTGCTCAAGAACAGAACATCATCCCTTTGGCAGATCTCTGGAAACAGAACCGGTAACCAGACTGAGGCTTTAGCCACTAATTCTCAAAAGTAAGCATGCGTAAGAATGACTTAGAGAAAGTGCTAAAACCCAGATTCCTGGTCTCTGCACTCCCACTGCCCCCTGCAGAGTTTCTGATTTATTTGGTCGGAGATGGGGCTTGAGATTTTGCTGCTCCTGCTGGTCCGGGGAGCAGGGGAGCACACTCCGAGAACCACTGCTTCAGGCCACCTTAGAGCCACTAGCCCCCTCCCCCCAGACAAGGCATTCGCAATGCATTTGGGCCACTAAAATCCTCTGAAAACTTCTGAATCCAGTTGTATTTTTTGTGAAAGGTATTTCCAAATTTTAGGTTTCATCAGGATTTTTGTACAATATTGACTTTAACCAAAGACAAATTTGTTATTCCATTAAGTTGCAAAGACAAAACAGGCGCAAATGCCACAACTTGACCTTCTATTTGACAGATTAACATCACAGATAAAGATCACATTGACGTTTGCTTCTACATATCTTGTTTGATTGTTTTAAAAGTTCCATATGGTGACTATTAGTAAATATGTCCTTTTCTCCACTTGTAGCCAAGAGACTATTATCTTTCTTGCTATTATAAATAACGCCCCAAGGAACATTATTTAAGTATAATATTTTCCCCCAGCATTTTGGATTGCAAATACAGCTACTGTCATACTGAGTGAAATTATCCTTCATGCACAGTATTAGCCTGGATTCTCCAGAGAAACAGAACCAACAGGATATAAAAGGAGATTTAGTAAGAGGAATAGGCTCATGCAATTATGGAGGCTGAGAAGTCCCACCATCTGCCATCCACAAGCTGCAGACCCAGGAAAGCCAGTGCTGTAATTCAATCTGAGGTTGAAGGCTTGAGAACCAGGGGAGCTGATGACGTAAATCCCAGGCAGGAGACAAGATGAGATATCTCAGCTGCAGAAATGAGGCAGGAAAAAAAGGGGAAACTTCCTCCTTGCTCTGACTTTTGTTCTATTCAGGTGCTCAATAGAGTGGATGATGCCCAGCCACAAATAGGGAGGTCATCTGCTTTACTGAGTCTGCCAATTCAAATGCTAATCTGATCTGGGGGTACCTGGGTGACTCAGTCAGTTAAGCATCCAACTCTTGATCTCAGCTCAGGTCTTGATCTCAGGGTCATGAGTTCAAGCCCCACATTGAGTGCCACATTGGCTATGGAGCCCACTTAAAAGTGAAAAAAAAATTAAAAATACTAAACTGATCCAGACATACTCTCTTAGAAATGTCCAGAAATAATGTTTAACTGGATATCTGGGCATTCTCTGATCCAGTCAGGTTGACACATAAAATCAACCATCATATGCACATTTAAAAAATTCCTCTTCCCAGCAAATGGTTCTGACTATCCCCTCAACTTCCAGTCCTGGGGCCTTGTTGGATTGTGGTTGCACTAAGTGCTTATTCACTCAAACAATATTTATTGAGCACCTACCAATGTTCTATACTAGATGCTAGGCATACAGTGGTAAACAGGACCAATTATGGTCCCTAGTTTTATGGATCTTACGTTTTTGAGGGAGACAAGAAAGAGAGAGGTATATGTGTGTGGAGAGGAGGAGATAACAAGTAATTGCAAGTTATAATACCAACGATGAAAGAAAAAATGAGGTGCTAAAATCAAGATTAATAAAGATGGATGGTTGCCAAGAAAGGCCTTTCCAAGGAGTCATTTAAGCTGAAACTGAGGTTAGGGAATAGCTAGCCATGCTGCTGTAAGTAGAAGATTCCAGCTTAAAAAAGTTATAAGTGCAAAGGCCGTGTAGTGGGCAAGAATACCAGGTAGAGAAACTGAAGGAAGAACAGTGCAACTAGAACCAAAGAACCGTAGAGAGAAAGAGAAAGAGGATATGGCAGTAAAATACTTTGTAAGCCATTATAAAAAGTTGGGGTTTTATTCTCAGTGAATGGATAATTTTAAGCAGGGGAATTATAATCAGATTTTTGTTTTAAGAGGGTCACTTTTGCTATCAAGTGAAGAATGGATTAGAGAGGGAAGACTGAAAGTGGGGAGATCAATTAAAAGGTCATTGTGTTGTCCAGGCAAATGATGGTACAAGGGACTAAGGGAGCTTGTGAGTAAAGGTCAGAGATGTGGTAAAGAAAATATATTTGGAAGTAATCCATCTGGGATTTCCTAATACGTGGGGATGAGAAAGTGAAGGAAAGGGAAAAATTGAGGATAATACATAGATTTTTGGCTTGAGAAATGGAAAAAGTAGTTATATAAGTTACAGCTCTGGGTAAGACTTGGGCAGGGAAGAGAAGGTTGCCCATGAGGTAAATGAGGTGACAGTGGGCTGTCCCACTGTGGCATTCCGAGTGGTTTTCCAGGACTCCCTCTAAGGAAGTCAGCCAATGGGAGACTATGAGACAATACTCTGTTCTCTCTTCCAATCTCCATGATCTCTTTCTTTTGGAAATCTTCTCCCCAAACCAGGCTACAGGGTGCAACAGTCTTCCCAGTTACCTAAATCTACAGACCAGAGCCCCTCCCATCTACTCTCTCTTGCTACTTCTGTAACTCTTAAGGATTTCCCTGCTAATTACATGCACACACAAAACAGATATTAAGAACTTTTAAGTTCCAATTCCTGGTTCCCTTCTTCCATCCAGTCATGATAAATGGAAGCCCAGATGAGTTCCTTGCTCTAAGATTTTACTTCTAAGAGGGGACTTCACCAATTTCTCCATCTTAAACCTTCTTGCCCTCATAGTTCTCCTTGGACCCAGCCCCAGTTCTGATAGACTGTTTCCTCCTGGAATGCTTCACTTTGGACACCATGGGGGTCCTGAAGCCATTAGGTACTCTCTTTCTTAAATATGTGTATTATTGCCTAGGGGTGCTGTAGCAAGTTACCAAACTGCGTGGCTTTCAAAAAGGAAACTTATTCTTTGACAGTTCTAGAAGTTCAAAATCAAGGTGTCAGCAGGTCCGTGTTCCCTCTGAAGGCTCTGGGGAGAGATCCCTCTTTGCCTCTTCTGGCTTCTGGTGTTCCCTGACTGTGACAGCGTCACTCCAGTCTTGCCTCCATCTTCACATGGTGATCTTCCCTCTGCATCTCTGTCTGTGTTCAAATTTTTCTCTACTTATAAGAACACCAGTCGTGTTGGATTAACATCTATAATGATTCTATTTCCCAATAAGATGACATTTTGAGGTCCTGGGGGTAGGGCTTCAACATACCTTTGGGGGAGGCACAATTCAACCCCTAACAGTGTGCGACTTATATTTTTATGATTACAGACTGTGTGACATCTGTCTCTAGATTTTTCCATCTGCCACCCATGGTGGACCACAGTGGGCTGTCCCACTGAGGCATTCCTTCCAAACTCTCCTGGTAGCCTCAGGAACTTCATGGAGATCCAGAGGTGATGTGCCTGTAAAGCTTGCTCCACAGTATCATATAATCAGGCCACATGCTTATACATTTTTAATATGCAAAATAGTCATCAGACATGCTGAATATTTTGTTGGCCTGATCCACGCGCTTTTTTCCACGTAGGCAAGCTGCATGGGAAATAAGTTATCAATTGCTTCTCGGCCTTTTGGCTAAGATCAAGTGTGGAAATTAAGTTACCAGACACTTTTTGGAGAGAATGGAATAAGCTGGATGGTGGGGATGGGAGGCAGAAGTTTTACAATTTGGACATTTGGTGGCATCCACCCAGGACTACAATCAGAAGGCCATTAGAAGGGCGCCATCTACAATCTGTGCTTAGATGACACAGCTAGTCTTCTCTCTGACAAGTGATTTCTACCTCCTTGGCTGACAAAACCCTCCCCTGTCCCTATTATTTAGATACATATTTATATTTTCTATCTGATTAATGTCCATTCCTTCTGCCTTGGGAACCATTTGGTCCTGGTAAGGTACTCACTAATCTCTGCACTGACCCATTAGGAATTCATTTAGTTTAACTCCGAAAGGTAGCTTTATTCCCAAGGTTTTGAGGGACACAGTGACAGCCACCCTACAGGGATTTTGTTTTCCTTTAGTGTCTTTGCCTTCGCAAGAGCAGAGACAGTATATTCAGATGGATCGGAGGGAAGGAAGGTAAAGGTCCCCCCAAAGAGGCTATCTTGTACAGTACACTACAAACTCTCGGGAATGTGGGGGGATAATAGGAAGACCCTAAGGAAATGAGTGGCGCATAAGAGTGAAATGAGAGTGGAAACTGACCTCAACTTTGCAATTTTCCCGCAGAGCCAATTCTGACGATATCTTCCTACCCCTTTACAAAGAGCAGCCAGTGGAAACTGAGATGACAACATTGTGGGGTTTTTTTTTCCCTTGTAAAGCTGGGCTCAATTTGAGATGGAATATTAATGGCAAAAGGCTCAATATCTCATTACCAATCCCCATAGGCTTATAGTCCCCAGAAAAGATAAATATTTGAATAGATGATAATAATGTGTATGATAATTTGTAGTCAGCTTGCCACATGCATTTTCATTGAGTCTTTTATTTTAAACTAGTGCTTCTGAGTGACATTTGCAATAATTATATACATATATATTTTGAATTTTAAGCTCAGGATTTGATGATCATTAAGCCCACACAAGCCTTTGAAAAAGAGCAGCATTAGTATTGATTTACCCAGGACAGGCAACACATTGTCTAGATTCTTTCCCTTTTTTCTTTCAATTCATTGAGTAAAAATAGATTGAGGCTTACACCAGTTTCCTCAAAATTTTGTTTGAAGGTGAACTTGAGGTCACCTTAATAGCTATCAAAACCCTTCTTATTGTCAAGCTTGGAAAACTTTCCCCAATTTTCTGTTTGAAATGCTGTCTTTGGGGGTACTTTAACCTTCTTCCGACATCTAATTAGCTTTCCTTCAATAACAAGAGTTCAGTGGGATGGGAAAACAGAGAGGTTGCCTGGGGCACACGGGTTGCAAAAGTAATGGGACTCCTTTCATCTCTTCCTCTGAAGCAATTCCAAGGATTTATATTGTTGTCTTTAAAGTATGCTTTGGAACCAAGCCTTCCAAAGAAGGTATTGACATATACAAGCAGACACAATTCCCAGATGAGCCATTGGTTGATTTATGCTGATCCATGCATCTACACTGTCACAGATTTGTCTTCAGTGACAACTCTTCAAGATGAGTCATTCTTCCATGGACCCATCACAGACAGCCTATTATAGATCCTTCCAAATCCCTGCAGTCAGTGCATTCAAGAGTCAAGTACTTTTCCATGAGATGGGGAAATGGTCCTCAAGTGGAAAGGGAATCTTCCATTCATTTGGATGTGGGTAAGGATGATTGGCCAAGATGCTTTTTCTCAAAAGTCTCCATTCCAAAAGTTCTTTGCTCTATTTTCACATTACTAAGAGACCCAGCCAAGTGAGTTTTTAAAATAAAAAAGAAATCTTTTCTCAAATATAAATGTATTTATCCTTTGATTCACTCAACAAATATTTACAGTGTACCTACTCTGTGTCAGGAAAAGGTACTAATTTTTTGATGTATGACTTTAAACTTCATAGAGCTTACATTCTATTATGTAACATGGATAATAAGCAAGCAAAGACAAAAAAAAAAAAAGCCCAGTTGTTTCCAATAGTGATAGTGATAGTTTTGTTTTCGTTGTTGTTGTTGTTGTTGTTGTTGTTGTTGTTTTTAATAAGTGAAGAGGGTAATTGGAGGGTAACTGGGAAAAGAAATTTTATATAGAGCAATCATGGATCACCTGGGGAGGTGACATTTTTGCTGTAATCTGAAAGATGAGAAGACAGTCATGAGAAGTGAAAGAAGAGTCTTCCAAGCAGGGGGACTACCAAAGAGAAAAAGTCATGAATCCAGAAAGAATAGAAGTGAAATTTTTAGAACATGATGAGCCAGTCTGCCTGGCTGAAGTTAAATGAGAAATGAGAAGTATGGGAATTTACTGTGGGAGACTTGGGGGACTGAGGGAGACTCCAGTCAAGAGTCTGTTTTTCTCTAAGGCAATGAGAAACCATTGGGGGATTTCAATCATGGTCTGACTGAGGTGACCCGTTCAATAAATTTACCCATTGACCAGAACCTTGTTTTAAAAAATTACTTATAAAGTTTAGAGCAATATGTAGTGGATTTTATCAGCCCAGTTTTGCAGCATCTCAAATTGGATGTGATAGTTTTAACAGCTTTTGAATATTCCTGTGAAGTTTTGGTTGACTGGTTCTGTCTTGTCTCCCTAGCAGCATGTTATGGAATGGTCAGCTGGTCAACCGCTCCTGGTTTATAGAGTGGTTTAGTCTTTTGTGAATACGTTTAATGTAAAAAATCAGCCGTAGTTGATACTTCAACATAGCTTTATGTTTACATTGATTTCTAATTCTTGTTAATGAGAGTTTAAATTATAATTTCGTTTTTATAATATTTGTGCACTTTTAAGATACTTCCTCCATTATTTCAAGTAACAGATCAACGTTTATTATTTTCAACCATTTGTAGCTTCAAATTATTATGTGATGTCATTGCTCTTGTCACGTTCTGGTTTATTTCTCCATTTTTAGCCTCTTGGGATTTTTAACCCCTTTTTAAATTCTTTTACAATTTCATGTTTATGCTTAAGGAAATTCGAGTTTGAAGTATTAATCATACAGTACCTTATGCTAACTCCTTCTAGGCATTCTTTCCACCCAGTTGAATAATATTCCTTTTACCACACTGAGTCTTTCTGCAAACTCCTACTGTGTTTATGTATACAATATTTGGTAGTTAGAAATAATGCTTGCAGCATTTGGGGCACCTGGGTGGCTCAGTGGGTTAAGCATCTGCTTTTGGCTTAGGTCATGATCTCAGTCAGGGTCCTGAGACAGAGCCCTACGTTGGACTCTCTGTTCAGTGAGGAGTCTTCTTCTGCTTGTCCCTCTCCCTCTGTGCTCTCTCTCACTCCCAAGTAAATAAATAAACTCTTAAAAAAAAACTTGCATTATTTAATATATGACAGGATTGTATAATCCCCTTCTCATTTGTTTGGGATAATTTAATGTTACCTTAATGTTTGAAAAGTAAGAAATAATATTGAGATATTTTTAAGGGTTTTTTTTGTGATAAGTCAGTAAATTCAATAAATTTGGAGATGTTCATTTGGTAAATTGTCATTGAGTGTATTGGATTTCTGTAAACTGGCATTTGGCAAATGGATTTTCAGATAATTCACCCAGAAGTGATTCAATTTCCATTAAAGAAGAAAAAACACTGGCATAAATGTTGATAATGTATATTGAATTCAAGTCTCTACCTTTTGAGAAAAATACAACCTGTTTAGAGAAATGAATGTCTATTTTTTAAAGCTTCCAATTACCAAAATTGCAGAAAATCTTGAAGTCTACTCTCACTCAGCCAGCCATCTTTTATATATGGTTTTAAACATTTATAAAATGTAGTGTTTTCCACTAGACTTTCAGGGCAGGCTTTTCAAATGCTCACCTTTCACAAATAATCCTTTTCTAGGGTGAAAACTCAGTGATTAAGGACAATAGATCGCTCCAATCCAACAGAGACATGCATTAATGAGTGCTTCTCGTGAAATGTCTTCCTGGATTTTTTTCTCCAACAAAGTTCCTGGTATACTGCCGGATGACTACCCAAAATGCTGTTACAATTGTGGTATTTTATGATTTAAAAGTAATTTAAAAATCGATCCCCTTTGCCATTTACTTTCAGAGGCACTCACTTGCTTTGTATTGTTTTGAAATGTGGTCAAATGACAGAAACGTTCCCTGGCCCCCGGAGCCCTGTTAAGTCAGAGGTTACGCCTTCCTCTCACTTAAGTTCCGTTCTGAGAATGGCAAATATTCTGGGTATGTCTTTGCTTTTTTCCTATTTTTCCCTCCCTTTCCGAAGGAGTGCTGACAAACTGCTTCTGAATTTTTGTCCACCTTCTATTCTGCATCTTGCTCAAATTTTTCTCTCCTTTCTTGTTCTTTTTTTTCACTTTTCCACACTGCTCAGAGAGCCATGTGCAACTCAAAGTGAGTATATTTTAAGAAAAGAATGAGCACTATCAGTTCTGCAAAAGAAACAAATGTGCTTGAAATCCCAGTATCCTTCTTCGCCCAGGGTAAAGCAAAATGATAAACATCTGAGTTAGAGATATTCAGAAGACAAACATTTCCATTAAATAGGTGACTTAAAATTTTTCATTATTGTTATTACAATACTGTTTGTACTATTGTAATACAATATACACAATAATAATGCAAGACTTTTTTTAAAAAAATATTTTATTTATTTATTTGAGAGAGAGAGAGTACAAGCAAGGGGAGCAGCAGAGGGAGAGGGAGAAGCAGGCTCCCTGCTCGAGCCTGACGCGGAGTTCTATCCCAGAACCCCAGGATCATGACCTGAGCCAAAGGCAGACACTTAACCGACTGAGCCACCCAGGCACTCTGACTGGTTTTTTTAATGGTTCAATGGTAGGCTGAATGATGCCCCCCATGTTCTAATCCCTGGAACCTGTGAACTTGAACCTTACATGGCAAAGGGATCTTGTGGATGTGATGAACTTAAGGAGTTTGAGATGAGGAGGTTATCCTGGATTATCTGGATGAGCCCAGGGTAATCGCAAGTATCCTTAGAAGAGGGAGGTCGAAGTCAAAAAAGGAGATGTGGGAGCACCTGGCTGGCTTAGTTGGTATAGCATGTGACTGTTGATCTCGGGGTCGTGAATTCAAGCCCCACACTGGGCGTAGAGATTATTCAAAATAGGAGATAGGATGATGAAAGCAGAGGATGGAGTGATGGCATTTCTGGAAGGGGGTCATGAGCTAAAGAGTGTGGGTAGCTCTTAGTAAATGGAGGAGACAAGGAAGCAGATTCTCCCCTAAAGCCTCCAGACGGATGCAGCCCTTCAGCCTCGGGAGGAACCTTAGATGGTCAGGGTTCTCTACCTGCTGAAATGATCCAAGCCTTCATTCCTTCAGAGGCTGAGTCCTCAATCCTCCTGCTTTTTGTTTGTTCGGTATTATGGTTTTCTATTAACCTTTACTATTGAGCATGGAAATATCAAGAAGAACTCTAGAGAATCCTCTGTGTTCCAGACAGTCCTCCTCGGCCACACTGTGTAGCAACAACTCACTTTCCCCTTGGCAGTTGGGATCAGTGAGTCAGCTAGCGGGGCAATATCTTTATCTGCTGTTGACCCAGTGGCATAAGGGGACCTGAATGGCCAAATAACAGTCTCATCTTTTAGCATGTTAATGAAGGGCGGATTTGGAGCCAAGAGATAATAATAAATTGGTAACTGGCCTGATTATCTCTGTTTTTCGAATGAGAGAAGTAGAGTTCAAAGAGGTTGGTCAATATACCTCATGTCACCTGCTAACAAGGAGCAGGGTCCCAGGTCCTCAGACCTCAGAGCTGAATGTTCCTTTCTGTTCCTTTAAGCATGGTAGTTCGGATAGACTGGATCAAACACCAGACCTGGGTCTGAATTCTAACACTTTTTCACTGTGAGACCTCGGGCAACTCACATATTCAGAGCCTCTATTTTCTCAGCTGTGAAGCCAGTATATTAGTCCCCAGTTCACAGGGTTAGAACAAGAATTGAATGAGTTAACGGTCTATGAAAGCACTATGTAAACTCCAGCAGATTTTATTAAGGTGGGTAGGGTAGCGTTATAAAGGATTGTAGACTCTCCATTTACCGCTTGCCCACTGACAATTTTGATTAATTCCTTAGCACTTCATATTTTACGAAGAATGGCCGCTGTTAAGGGTAGTTGCTGCCTCCCCGGCAGCAAATGGGGGTAAATTCTAAAATCAGCAGGAAACACAGAGCAGCAAGTGGGCATAGTCTGGTGTGGGAGAAACTGATATAGTTCTTTGTACTGGTAATCTCTGAATCTCAATTATTTTTGCCAAATATTTCTTTCAAGTCACTTTGGGAAATGGCTCACTGCCTTTTCCTATTTTATTAAACCTAAGAACCTCATTAAGTCAAACTATCAGTGATGCATTGTCAGCAGGCAGAAAATGGGGAAACTCCTCTTTCAGTGTTTGATCATGAAAACCTTTCTAACAAACCCAAGACAAACACATTCCCCTCCTACTGCCTATTCATACGAGATTAACCATTGTGCCTGCTCACAATATTCAATCATCATTTCTTACCCATTTAAGAGCTGCTTGCATGAATTAGGAGATGGAGACCAGCAGGCTGTGGTGCATCTTTCCACATTTTCAGCACTAGACATATGGCTCAATTAAATGCAATTAGGACATTGACACGGTTTTTATTAAGAAGCTAGGGCTCTCTTCCTCCAAAATAAAGAAAAAGACAGTAGGAGAAATTATAATTTATTTTGTACTCTCTAATACGACTGCCATTTTTTAATTGTTCCACATTTCCTAGATCATTATTCCCAGTCGTGCCTAACAAAAACCTATATTTTTCTTGCTTTCACTTGCTACACTGAGGGTCTGCACTAATAACAAGCCGCTGAATGTGTTCAAAGGGAAAAGCATAATTTCAGATGCTAGTGTCATTTATGAAAATGTCCTTTCCATCATTAAAGCGTTACATCGTTAAAGTGGGATACTCCCTTAGAACCTGAGTGCCTAATTTGGTATTTGGTGCAGAGGCACACAATACATGTTTGTTGATGCAGGCCTTTACACTCATAACATTGGTGATTAACATAATATAATAAAAAAAAAATAACATGGCTTACTTCATCAATGAAAGAGTCTTATAAAAAGGACACATAATGAGGTCCTAAACTTTCCAGACGGCATTTAAAATCAACTGGTTTTATGCTTTAAAGCTAAACCAAGATGTTTTTTCAGAAACTGTCTTCCTCCCTCGCTGTAAAAGTGACAAAAGGGTCATCGTAGATTTTTTGGAAAATAAAAGAAAAAAATAAGATAAAAATTACCCAGAGTCTCACAATCCAGATATAATCACTTTTAACATTTTGGTGTATTTTCTTTCTAGCCTGCCTCTCTCTCTCTCCCCCTCTCCCTCCCTCCATCTCTGTCTCTCTGATTGGAATCATACAATACACAGTTTTGTATTCATTTTTTTCTGCATAATATATTTTGAACAGTTTTACTTGCCAGTATACAGTCTTTGAAAATAAAATTTCTAACGAATGCATTAAACATGGAATGGCATTCCATCACACGTCTGTCTGTCTGTTTGTGTGGTCCCTCAGGGTGTGTATGCACAGACACAGACACACAGGTGCATGCACACACAAGCACACAGCTCAATTTATTGCTATAGTAAAGTACACACACACAAAACACAGCACAACACAAAGTTGAATTTGTTGCCTGCTGTAGAGTAAGGGGCAGATGTGCTGGCCAGCCACAATCTCGAGGATCATAACAGAGTGATGATTTCATATTGGGTTTGGGGGAAATGAGGAGTTCAGGGATCGGCAGATTTTCAGGAACATAAATAGGTTGACATCAACTCCAGAAACGTGGCTATTCTAGTGAGACTTCTGTTGATTGGTTGGCATTGAGAAGCACATTTATTGGCCTAGCTTCATTCCTGATTGGCTGACTTGGGGTCATAAGAGACTGTCACTTACTGGCTGGTTCGCCAGAGCACGTTCGCTGAAACAAGTTCCACGGAATCATAGAAGGAATTTCAAACTGGTTATAGCAGTCCTTGTTACCAGGAGTACAGAGCAATAAGCACTTTTCTAGAAATAGGAGAAATATTTGTATTCTCAATACCATAATTTGTTTAATAATTTTCTTATTGTGGAATAATTGCGATAATTGTATTATTTACAATTTTCCTTCTCTTATAAATAATGCTGCAAATATCATTGTAACCAGTCTTTGAGAGCACCTCTGGTTATTTTCGTAGGAAACCGTCATAGAAGTGGATTATTGTTTCAACAGAAGATTTTAAGAAAATTTTTATAACAGTAATACGGGTTCCTTACAGAACATTTAGAAAATGTTTAGAATTTAGAATTAGAAAATTTAAAAAGAAGAAAATTAAAATCATCTATAAGCCACCCCCATCCCCACCATATAATCGTTGTTGAATGTTTAGAGCTTATCCTTCTAGCCCATTTTCTGTGCTTCCGTAAAAGTATACAAATAAACACAAGTAAAAATCCTGGTAGTCCTTTTCAGTTTCTTTCTTCACCTAATTAATCGTCTTGGGTACCCTTCCTTGACATCCATCATATAGTCTCGTTTAATGGCTGAAAAATACCGTGTGTATCTGTATCTGTGTGGAACACAGTTTCTTTTACTTTTTCCTTTTGTCGCATACTCAGTTTCCCTTTGCCCCTTCTTGGTGTTCATGCCTGCCTGCCTATCTTCTTCCTTTCCCTTTTAATTTATTAGAATTAATATTATTATACATATTTTAATGGTATTAAGAGCAATGACTTATGGCAAATAGGTGAACCTGAATATTTGCATATATCTCTGTTTATTGTTCTAGGATTGATTCGCGGAAGCTGAATTTCCGAATCAAGTGTTAACAGCAGAGTTTTAAGACTTCGGATAAACACGTCACCCTCACTGGGGGGGTGGGGTATGCACAGGTGGCAGCTCGGTTACTAAAGATTTCAACTGTAGTGACCTGGAAAAACGTCCTGGTAGAAGGAATGAATTTTGAGAGTGACTGATGAGGGGACAGAATGTTAAACTAGAAAAGCAAGAATTCACTGGTTTGGCAGCATTTTCCCAGCATGTGGGATTTAACACCTCTGCCGGGGAAACACAGTGTTTTCTTTTTCTCTCACTTTTCTGTGATGCTCACAGCACTTCTGACACTAGATATGTAGGTTTTCCATACAAAGCAATTCTGTGACCCCAGCTGGGTGTCCTACAGTTCAGTTCCGTTCTGACACTATCTATCTGGAGTTCGGGTTGGATCCCACAGGACTGCCCCCCTTCAGACACCAATCAGCAAGCCTCAGGTTGTTACATGTACTTCTGACTGATTGGCTATACATTGGGGTTCCCGTGACATTTCTTTGTGTCAGTAATATGCCGGAATGGCTCACAGAACTCAGGGAAACACATTTACTAGTTTATTATATAATAAATGGTATGATGAAGGAAACAGATGAACAGGCACATAAAGAGATACATTGGGTGAGGTTTGGAAGGATCCTGAGCACAGGAGCTTATGTCCCTGGTGCAATGGGATGCATCACCCTTCCAGCACATAGATGTGTTCACCAACTGGAAAGCTCTCGGAACCCAGTGCTTTGGGGATTTTTTGGAGGCTTCATCATGTAGGCATGATCGATCATTAGTCTCCAGCTTCTCTTCCCTTCCTGGAGGACTGAGGGTGAGACTCCAAGTTCCAGGCTAATCATGGCTTGACCTTTCTGGTGACTTGCCCCTATCTGGAAGCTCTTCAAGAGCCCACCAAGAGTTACCTCGTTAGAACAAAAGACGCCCCAATCACCCAGGAAATTCCAAGAGATGTTGGCACTCTATGGCAGGAACTGAAGGCAAAGACCAAATATTAGAACAGAAGATACTCCTAGAGCTGTTGTCACTTAGGAGATTTACAAGGGCTTGAGGAGCTCTGCCAGGAACTAACGGCAGAGACCACTATATATTTTTCTATTATTTCACAATACCTAGCAAGAACCTCAGGAGATGGGGCAAACTCAAGGCTGGGTGGTTCTTAGAAGCCCAGCAAAAGCAACGACCAACATTCAGAAAGTGGAAATGCCAGAGGAAAGGGGATAAGATGGCGGAGGAGTAGGGGACCCCTTTTTCACCCAGTCCCCTGAGTCGAGCTGGATAGGTACCAGACCAGCCTGAACATCCATGGAATCAGCCTGAGACGCAGGAAGATACATCTGGATCTCTACAAATGAACATCTCCAG
>NC_048223.1:114242297-114253399 GCF_002007445.2 Ailuropoda melanoleuca | reverse complement strand
ACTTTTTCCTTTTGTCGCATACTCAGTTTCCCTTTGCCCCTTCTTGGTGTTCATGCCTGCCTGCCTATCTTCTTCCTTTCCCTTTTAATTTATTAGAATTAATATTATTACACATATTTTAATGGTATTAAGAGCAATGAATTATGGCACATAGGTGAACCTGAATATTTGCATATATCTCTGTTTATTGTTCTAGGATCGATTCGCGGAAGCTGAATTTCCGAACCAAGTGTTAACAGCAGAGTTTTAAGACTTCGGATAAACACGTCACCCTCACTGGGGGGGTGGGGTATGCACAGGTGGCAGCTCGGTTACTAAAGATTTCAACTGTAGTGACCTGGAAAAACGTCCTGGTAGAAGGAATGAATTTTGAGAGTGACTGATGAGGGGACAGAATGTTAAACTAGAAAAGCAAGAATTCACTGGTTTGGCAGCATTTTCCCAGCATGTGGGATTTAACACTCTGCTGGGGAAACACAGTGTTTTCTTTTTCTCTCACTTTTCTGTGATGCTCACAGCACTTCTGACACTAGATATGTAGGTTTTCCATACAAAGCAATTCTGTGACCCCAGCTGGGTGTCCTACAGTTCAGTTCCGTTCTGACACTATCTATCTGGAGTTCGGGTTGGATCCCACAGGACTGCCCCCCTTCAGACACCAATCAGCAAGCCTCAGGTTGTTACATGTACTTCTGACTGATTGGCTATACATTGGGGTTCCCGTGACATTTCTTTGTGTCAGTAATATGCCGGAATGGCTCACAGAACTCAGGGAAACACATTTACTAGTTTATTATATAATAAATGGTATGATGAAGGAAACAGATGAACAGGCACATAAAGAGATACATTGGGTGAGGTTTGGAAGGATCCTGAGCACAGGAGCTTATGTCCCTGGTGCAATGGGATGCATCACCCTTCCAGCACATAGATGTGTTCACCAACTGGAAAGCTCTCGGAACCCAGTGCTTTGGGGATTTTTTGGAGGCTTCATCATGTAGGCATGATCGATCATTAGTCTCCAGCTTCTCTTCCCTTCCTGGAGGACTGAGGGTGAGACTCCAAGTTCCAGGCTAATCATGGCTTGACCTTTCTGGTGACTTGCCCCTATCTGGAAGCTCTTCAAGAGCCCACCAAGAGTTACCTCGTTAGAACAAAAGACGCCCCAATCACCCAGGAAATTCCAAGAGATGTTGGCACTCTATGGCAGGAACTGAAGGCAAAGACCAAATATTAGAACAGAAGATACTCCTAGAGCTGTTGTCACTTAGGAGATTTACAAGGGCTTGAGGAGCTCTGCCAGGAACTAACGGCAGAGACCACTATATATTTTTCTATTATTTCACAATACCTAGCAAGAACCTCAGGAGATGGGGCAAACTCAAGGCTGGGTGGTTCTTAGAAGCCCAGCAAAAGCAACGACCAACATTCAGAAAGTGGAAATGCCAGAGGAAAGGGGATAAGATGGCGGAGGAGTAGGGGACCCCTTTTTCACCCAGTCCCCTGAGTCGAGCTGGATAGGTACCAGACCAGCCTGAACATCCATGGAATCAGCCTGAGACGCAGGAAGATACATCTGGATCTCTACAAATGAACATCTCCAGCGCTGAGTATCGAGGTACGAAGCGGGGAGCCGTGAAACCGCGCACAGATATCGGAAGCTAAACAGAAGGGGGAGGGAGCCGCCGTGTCAGGGCGCCGGGAAGCGGTAGCCACCTGCAAGGGGGAGCGGACAGACCGCGGACCCGCACGCTTGAGACAGCAGGCTGAGAAGGGAGCTCCGGGAGCGCACGCGGGACGGCTGGCGGTTGGCGGGCCACCTGCACGGGGGAGCAGGCGGACTCGCGGACGGCACCCGCGAGACAACAGACTTAGAACGCGAGCTCCAGGAGCGCGCGCGCAGGGCGGCTGGCGGGCCACCTGCACCGGGGAGCGGGCGGACCGCGGACCCGCACTCTGGAAACGGCAGACTGAGTCCGTGAGCCGGGAGCGTGCACCACCAAGCATCTCACGGAGCTCCGGAGCTCCGGTGTGCTCACTGGATCGAGGCTGAGACCGGGAGCTCCGGGAGCGTCCGCGGGGCGGCTGGCGGCTGGAGGGCCACCTGCACGGGGGAGCAGGCGGACTCGCGGTCAGCACCCGTGAGACACCAGACTGAGACGGGGAGCTCCGGGAGCCCGCGCGGGGCGGCTGGCGGCGGGCGGGGTTGGAAACACAAAGGACAGAGACGTGCCGGCCCTGGAAGTGAGGGCTGGGACGCCGGGTGTGGGGCGCACAGCCCGGGATGCTGCAGGGTTGAGCAGCACCAACAGAAACAGAGTTAAAGTGGCCAGAACATCAGTGGAGAACGATCCGCGATCCCTCTGTTCTGAGACAGAGGCTGAATTTCAGCCGCTGCTGCTCTCTCAGAAGAGGCATAGCAAACCGCCAGGGAAAGCCGCCAGAGAACAAAAGCCCGGAAATACCGGCTCACAGGGTGCCCATCCCCATCCCCCCTCGCAAGGGACACAGAGACTCTACCCAAACAGGGTTTTCTGAGTACCGGCAGGCAGGCCCCTCCCCCAGAAGGCAGGCTGAAAAATCAAGAAGCCCACAACCCGGAGCGCCTGAGTGGCGCAGTCACCAAGCACCTGTCTTCGGATTAGGGTGTGATCACAACGCTCCGTAAGGAGTCCCTCATCGGGCTTCTCCACCGGGAACCTGCTTCTTCCTCTCCCACTCCTCTGCTTGGGTTCCCTTTCTTGCTGACTGTCTCTCTCTCTCTCAAATAAATAAATAAACTCTTTAAGGAAGAAGCCCACATCCCTAAGATCTCTATAAAACAAGGGCGCACGGCCTGGGTCCCAGTCAACACTTGGGCTCTGGACAACCCTGCAATCTCTCTTCATCAGAATGACGAGAAGGAGAAGTCCCCCCCAGCAAAGAAAAGATAATGAGTCTGTGGCCTCTGCCACAGAATTGGCCTCGGCCACAGAATTAATACATATGGATGTATCCCAATTATCAGAAATGGAATTCAGAGCAACAATGGTCAAGATGATGAGTAAACTTGAAAAAAGCATCAGAGAAAGCGTTGCTGAGAATATAGAATCCCTAAGGGCAGAAATGAGAGCGAATCTGACAGAAATTAAAAATTCTATGGGCCAAATACAGTCAAAACTAGAGGCTCTGACGGCCAGGGTCACCGAGGCAGAGGAACGCGTTAGCGAATTGGAGGATGGGTTAGTAGAAGAAAAAACGAAAATAGAAGCTGGTCTTAAAAAAATCCACGCCCACGAATGTAGATTACGGGAGATTACTGACTCTATGAAACGATCCAATGTCAGAATCATCGGCATCCCTGAAGGGGTGGAGAAAAACAGAGGTCTAGAAGAGATATTTGAACAAATTGTAGCTGAAAACTTCCCTAATCTAGCAAGGGAAACAAGCATTCGTGTCCAAGAGGCAGAGAGGACCCCATCCAAGCTCAACCAGGACAAACCTACGCCACGGCATGTCATAGTGCAATTCGCAAATATTAGATCCAAGGATACAGTATTGAAAGCGGCCAGGGCAAAGAAATTTCTCACGTACCAAGGCAAAGGTATCAGGATTACGTCAGACCTGTCTACAGAGACCTGGAATGAGAGAAAGGCTTGGGGGGGCATTTTTAAAGCTCTTTCAGAGAAAAACATGCAGCCAAGGATCCTTTATCCAGCAAAGCTGTCATTCAGAATTGATGGAGAAATAAAGACGTTCCAAAATCGCCAATCATTAACCAATTTCGTAACCACGAAACCAGCCCTACAGGAGATATTAAGGGGGGCTCTATAAAGGTAAAAAGGCCCCAAGAGTGATACAGAGCAGCAAGTCACAACCGATACAAAGACTTTAAAGAGAAATGGCATCATTAAAATCATATCTGTCAATAATCTCTATCAATCTAAATGGCTTAAACTCTCCCATAAAACGCCACAGGGTTGCAGATTGGATAAAAAGACATGACCCATCCATTTGCTGTCTACAAGAGACTCATTTTGAACCCAAAGATGCATTCAGACTTAGAGTAAGGGGATGGAGTACCATCTTCCACGCAAATGGACCTCAAAAGAAAGCTGGAGTAGCAATTCTCATATCAGATAGACTGGATTTTAAACTAGAGGCCATAGAGAGAGATACAGAAGGGCACTATATTATTCTTAAAGGAAGTATTCAACAAGTGGATATGACAATTATTAATATATATGCCCCCAACAGGGGAGCAGCAAGATACACAAGCCAACTCTTAACCAAAATAAAGAGACATATAGATAAGAACACAGTAATAGTAGGGGACCTCAACACCCCACTATCAGAAATAGACAGAACACCCTGGCAAAAACTAAGCAAAGAATCAAAGGCTTTGAATGCCATACTCGACGAGTTGGACCTCATAGATATATATAGAACACTACACCCCAGAACCAAAGAATACTCATTCTATTCAAATGCCCATGGAACATTCTCAAGAATAGATCATGCTCTGGGACACAAAACAGGTCTCAGCCAATACCAAAAGATTGAAATTATCCCCTGCATATTCTCAGACCACAACGCTCTGAAATTGGAACTCAACCACAAGGAAAAACCTGGAAGAAACTCAAACACTTGGAGGCTAAGAACCATCCTGCTCAAGAATGACTCGATAAACCAGGAAATCAAAAAACAAATTAAACAATTTATGGAGACCAACGAGAATGAATACACAACGGTCCAAAACCTATGGGATACTGCAAAGGCAGTCCTAAGGGGGAAATACATAGCCATCCAAGCCTCACTCAAAAGAATAGAAAAATCTAAAATGCAGTTTCTATATTCTCACCTCAAGAAACTGGAACAGCAACAGAGGGACAGGCCTAACCCACTGACAAGGAAGGAGTTGACCAAGATTAGAGCAGAAATCAATGAATTAGAGACCAGAACCACAGTAGAGCAGATCAACAGGACTAGAAGCTGGTTCTTTGAGAGAATCCATAAAATTGATAGACCACTGGCAAAACTTGTCCAAAAACAAAGAGAAAGGACTGAGATTATTAAAATTATGACTGAAAAGGGAGAGGTCACGACCAGCACCATTGAAATTGCAAGGATTATTAGAAACTTTTATCAACAGCTATATGCCAAAAAACTAAACAATCTGGAAGAGATGGAGGCCTTCCTGGAAACCTATAAACTACCAAGACTGAAACAGGAAGAAATAGATTTCTTAAATAGGCCAATTAACTATGAAGAAATTGAGTCAGTGATAAACAACCTTCCAAATAATAAAACTCCAGGCCCAGACGGTTTTCCTGGGGAATTCTACCAAACATTCAAAGAAGAAATAATACCTATTCTCCTAAAGCTATTTCAAAAAATAGAAACAGAAGGAAAGCTACCAAACTCATTCTATGAGGCTAATATTACCTTGATCCCCAAACCAGGCAAAGACCCCCTCAAAAAGGAGAATTACAGACCGATTTCTCTAATGAATATGGATGCCAAAATCCTCAACAAGATCCTTGCTAATAGAATCCAACAGTACATTAAAAGGATTATCCATCATGACCAAGTGGGATTCATACCTGGGATGCAAGCATGGTTCAACACTCGCAAATCAATCAATGTGATACATCATATCAACAAGAAAAGACTCAAGAACCATATGATCCTCTCAATTGATGCAGAAAAAGCATTTGACAAAATACAGCATCCTTTCCTGATTAAAACCCTTCAGAGTGTAGGAATAGAGGGTACATTTCTCAATCTCATAAAAGCCATCTATGAAAAGCCTACTGCAAGCATTATTCTCAATGGGGAAAAGCTGGAAGCCTTTCCCTTAAGATCAGGAACACGACAAGGATGCCCACTCTCGCCACTATTATTCAACATAGTACTAGAAGTCCTTGCAACAGCAATCAGAAGACAAAAAGGGATCAAAGGTATCCAAATCGGCAAAGAAGAAGTCAAACTGTCTCTCTTTGCAGATGACATGATACTCTATATGGAAAACCCAAAGGAATCCACTCCCAAACTATTAGAAGTTATAGAACAATTCAGTAAGGTGGCAGGATACAAAATCAATGCCCAGAAATCAGTTGCATTTCTATACACGAATAACGAGACTGAAGAAAGAGAAATTAGGGAATCCATCCCATTTACAATAACACCAAAAACCATGCGTTACCTTGGAATTAACTTAACCAGAGACGTAAAGGACCTATATGCTAGAAACTATAGATCACTTTTGAAAGATATTGAGGAAGACATAAAAAGATGGAAAAATATTCCATGCTCATGGATTGGAAGAATTAACATAGTTAAAATGTCCATACTACCCAGAGCAATCTACACTTTCAATGCTATCCCGATCAAAATACCGAGGACATTTTTCAAAGAACTGGAACAAATAGTCCTTAAATTTGTATGGAACCAGAAAAGGCCCCGAATCTCCAAGGAACTGTTGAAAAGGAAAAACAAAGCTGGGGGCATCACAATGCCGGATTTCGAGCTGTACTACAAAGCTGTGATCACAAAGACAGCATGGTACTGGCACAAAAACAGACACATCGACCAATGGAACAGAATAGAGAACCCAGAAATGGACCCTCGGCTCTTTGGGCAACTAATCTTTGATAAAGCAGGAAAAAACATCCGGTGGAAAAAAGACAGTCTCTTCAATAAATGGTGCTGGGAAAATTGGACAGCTACATGCAAAAGAATGAAACTTGACCACTCTCTCACACCATACACAAAAATAAACTCCAAATGGATGAAAGACCTCAATGTGAGACAGGAATCCATCAAAATTCTAGAGGAGAACATAGGCAACAACTTCTATGACATCGGCCAGAGCAACCTTTTTCACGACACATCTCCAAAGGCAAGAGAAATAAAAGATAAAATGAACTTATGGGACTTTATCAGGATAAAGAGCTTCTGCACAGCCAAGGAAACAGTCAAAAAAACTAAGAGACAGCCCACGGAATGGGAGAATATATTTGCAAAGGACACCACAGATAAAGGACTGGTATCCAAGATCTACAAAGAACTTCTCAAACTCAATACACGAGAAACAAATAAACAAATCATAAAATGGGCAGAAGATATGAACAGACACTTTTCCAATGAAGACATACAAATGGCTAACAGACACATGAAAAAATGTTCAAAATCATTAGCCATCAGGGAAATTCAAATCAAAACCACACTGAGATACCACCTTACGCCAGTTAGAATGGCAAAGATAGACAAGGCAAGAAACAACAATTGTTGGAGAGGATGTGGAGAAAGGGGATCCCTCCTACATTGTTGGTGGGAATGCAAGTTGGTACAGCCACTCTGGAAAACAGTGTGGAGGTCCCTTAAAAAGTTAAAAATTGAACTACCCTATGACCCAGCCATTGCACTACTGGGTGTTTACCCCAAAGATACAGACGTAGTAAAGAGAAGGGCCATATGCACCCCAATGTTCATAGCTGCATTGTCCACAATAGCCAAATCATGGAAGGAGCCGAGATGCCCTTCAACAGATGACTGGATTAAGAAGCTGTGGTCCATATATACAATGGAATATTACTCAGCTATCAGAAAGAACGAATTCTCAACATTTGCTGCAACATGGACGGCACTGGAGGAGATAATGCTAAGTGAAATAAGTCAAGCAGAGAAAGACAATTATCATATGATTTCTCTCATCTATGGAACATAAGAACTAGGAAGATCGGTAGGGGAAGAAAGGGATAAAGAAAGGGGGGGTAATCAGAAGGGGGAATGAAGCATGAGAGACTATGGACTCTGAGAAACAAACTGAGGGCTTCAGAGGGGAGGGGGGTGGGGGAATGGGATAGACTGGTGATGGGTAGTAAGGAGGGCACATATTGCATGGTGCACTGGGTGTTATACGCAACTAATGAATCATCGAACTTTACATCAGAAACCAGGGATGTACTGTATGGTGACTAACATAATATAATAAAAAATTATTTTAAAAAATAATAAATAAATAAAATAAAATCTATTATCCAAAAAAAAAAAAAAAAGAAGAAGAAAGTGGAAATGCCAGAGTTGCCATGACCAATGCTTAAGGAAGGAATGGTGAGAGAGAGGCTAAGAGGAGTAGGCATGATGGGATGACTGGTAAGGATAAGGCTAGAAGACCCATCAGAGGATTGGGATCCTCAGAGGGCCCAGAGGACATGTCATTTACCAAAACCGTTAGGAATGTGCTGGTGAGGGGACACCAGCATTGCTAACAAGTTCAGTGGCAGTGGTTCTCAGATGGTAGAAAAGATGGTCTCAAAGTTGGGCTTGTTAATATTCATAGGGGTGATGGGGCCCCAAAGGTATTTAGGCTAGGTGATAACACTTATTCACCAGAGCCTCAGCCATAATTACTGTCATAACTAGCAATGTAGAAAGGACAGCCAAGGTGGCTGGACTGTGAGGAATCATGGAAATAACTAATAAGGCATGGCATCCATAGGTAGATGAAATAAACAGGATGCCAACAAGGGTGGTGCTTAACATCTGTAACCAAAAAAGAGGTGAGAAGAGAGGGTTCTGATGATGTCTCCTCATCAGAACTCAGTGTTAGTTTTAAACGGTATTTACCAATAATTCAGGTATGTTACACTGGGGATTATGCAAATAAAGGCAGAGAGCAGGGTTTCTTCTGTAACATTTGAGCATTAACTTCCTCTTTTCCTCAGAACTTTCCTTTGCTGATTCTTCCTGTCCAAGTCATTTGTCCTAAATGTGCTTTGTTGGTCTCATCCATTATGCATGCCCACAGCTACCCATCAGCATTGGTGTGTGTGGCCTCATAAATTTCAGAATCTGACAGAGCAATCCAAAGCCTTTCGCCAGATTACCCCCATGCTCTCCGTGAAACCAGACTCAGCACTTCATCTCTCTCAGCTCCCCCAAACCCAAACCTAGAACTCTTGGTAAGTCATATAGATTTTGCTGAATGCTCCATAAGGAAATGCAAGGAAAGGTTAATGACGAACCCTACAGCAAAACTTCATCAGAATCCTCACCTTTGTGATTTGAAACCTGCTTAGGCTTAATTTTTACTGCTTTTCATCTTGAGCGGTATCTAGCAGCCACTTGTTCTTAAAAGTGTCTACACATTAGCTTTCTTCTCTTTCCACTTGCTTTTCTTTCTCTGTAGTGTATTCTTCCTGTATCTTCTTTCCCAATCTGGATTATTCCTACTCGTTCTTTAGAAATCATCTTAGATTTTGCTGCTTCTGAGGAGCCTTCCCTTTCCCTCCGAGTCTAGGTAAGGTACCGTTCTGTATGCTCCTCCCACGATATCCTCTGCTCACATCTAGTATCAGTCAGGCTCCCTACAGGAAACAAATGTACACTTAAGAGCTAAGGAATTCAACAAGGGATGATAAAGCTACTCCCAAGCTCCTACCCTGAAGCCTGAAGGAGGAAAAATAAAGCCTGAAGGAACAAAGGGAGGGAATGGTGTTACAGGTGCCCCTGCAAGAGCTGGGCCATGGAAGAGTGGTCACCCAACAGAAGTTACAGCCACAGGGGATGATGACACAGCCAGAACTGAGGTTGGGCAGTGCTGGGAGGCTGGGGAATAAATATACCATCTTCTCTCTCCTCCTCCCACAGGCTGTACTTAACCAGAAGCCTGGGTCAGCTTCCTGGGACATCGGGTTTGGCAGAGAGGTGCAGAGAATAGATGGAAAATGGACAACAGCCAACATTCCTACTGGAGTCCTATATCACATGGTGTTGTGTTTGCTGATTTCCTTATTTTAGCTCCTTAAAGACAGGTGTTGCAATTCCCAGGGCCTAGCACTATGCCTCATATATATATAAACATTAAATAAACAAATATTTAGCTCATTTAGTACACTTAGTAGGTCATGGACTACACATGATTAATTCTCATATGAATCCCCATTGCCTAAAGTATGGACAGAGGAAAGGAACTACCATTTCTGAGATAATTCATTAATGAGTGGCAGTGTAGGGCATGGCTGGGAGCTTAGACTTTGGAGCAACAGTGCCTGGGTTCAGGTCTGGATTCACCACTTTGTAACTGGGTGACCTTGGGCAAGTTTTCTGTCTTTTGGTGCCTCAGTTTCCCGTTACAGAAATGGAAGTAATATTAGACCTACTTCGTGGGTCTTTGGTAAGGATTAAGTGATTTAATACGTGTGAAATGCTTGGAACAATAGCCGGCATGTAGTAAGGGTCATGGAAAAGTAAGGTGCTTACTATTGATGAAATTATAATGCAAACGTAAAATATTGTAATTATTGATACTGTATTTATGGCTACAATTGTGGTCTATCTTGAAAAGGAGCTGCTTTGGGGCGCCTGGGTGGCTCAGTCATTAAGCATCTGCCTTTGGCTCAGGGCGTGATCCCGGTGTTCTGGGATCGAGCCCCACATCAGGCTCTTCCACTATGAGCCTGCTTCTTCCTCTCCCACTCCCCCTGCTTGTGTTCCCTCTCTCGCTGGCTGTCTCTATCTCTGTCAAATAAATAAAATCTTAAAAAAAAAAAAGAATTAAAAAAAAAGAAAAGGAGATGCTTTCCTAGTATTGAGGTGCTCGTAGATCTTTCGGCTGTATCCACACAGTATAATCACAGTGGCAATGTGCATATATATAAAAGTATCTATTAAGCTGGTGAACATATCTCAAAAGGACAGTTTTGTGGAAAGTGTACAGAAAATGACTCCATGGTTTCCATCTGTGATGCAAAGCCAGCTATAGGAAATGTATGGGATCATGGCCTTTGGGCCAGGCAGTCTTATGAGTATTCAAATCCCATCCCCACCTTCCTTGCTAGCTATAGAATCTTAACAATATCCTTCTCTGGTCCTTGGTGTCCTCCTCTGTGAGAATAGAAAATAGCAAGGTTACTACTTTGCAGTTATTTAAAAAATNAGAATAGAAAATAGCAAGGTTACTACTTTGCAGTTATTTAAAAAATGAAGTGAGATAAAGTTAACACCAGGTGCCATATTTGATCCACTATAGATATTCAATAAATGTTTCCTTTCTTTCTTTCTGAGAAAATGTTAAAGGACACTTTACGTGGTTTTAAAAAAATTTCAAGTAGGCTCCA
>NC_048223.1:114228169-114242197 GCF_002007445.2 Ailuropoda melanoleuca | reverse complement strand
CCTTTCTTTCTTTCTGAGAAAATGTTAAAGGACACTTTACGTGGTTTTAAAAAAATTTCAAGTAGGCTCCACACCCAGCGTGAGATCAAGGGTCACATGCTCTACCAAATGAGCCAGGCAGGAGCCCCTAAAGGAAACTTTACAGATAAAACAAAATAAAAATAAAAACGATCCATCAGTAAGTATCTCCTGAGTGTCTGCTATCACGGAGTCAAAGTGTGCTGCTAGGCTTGGAGAGCCAGGACTGCCATGTGAAAGCTGGGTGGCCTTCGGCAAGTTACTTAACCAGTTTCGGTTTCTCATCTGTAAAGTGGGGATAATAATAGTAACTGTGTCATGGAGCTGTTTTGAAATGTAAGCAACTTATAACATGCGAAGTGTGTAGAATAATGTCTCGCATCCATAAGCACTTAGTAGCTGTTGGCTCTTCCTCCTGTTATTATTATTGTATTTGGTCAAAGCCCTAAATTAAGCACTAGAGGAGATACTGATGCTTTATACAATATCACTGACACCAAGATGATGTTGTCTTCGACCTGAGAAACCCGTTTCATGGAACCATGTCCACGCTGCCCTTTTATGTTGCTAGCAAGGTTTTCTTTGACCACCAATAACGACAGGTAAATTATCAGGATAAACCAAGCCCTGAGACACCCCCCACCCATGCACCATGGTAGGAAAACCCAGTGCCTTCTCTACACTCTTTTTGCCACAGGTTATATGCAAGCCCTAGCAGAGGGAGAGATGGGGTCTTGCAACCCCCGCAGCTACAGAAAGAGAAAAATGAGGGAGGGTTATTCCTGAAGGGGCTTCCGAAGGGGCATCAATACAGTCAGCGTAAAGGCAACAAAACTGGGCTCATTAAGTGGCATGAACAGCATGGGGAATAGGAACAAAGTGCATGGTGATTACATCTGAGACAAGACTGTAGCACAGCTGCCGGATTCTACTTTGGCTTTGTGGGCATAAAAATTTTTAGTGTCAAAGAGCTGGCACACCAGCACCAACATCATTAATTAATATTGAGTAAGTGTCCAAAGTCTGTTGGGCACTACAGAGCAAGAGCAATTCCTGGCATTAAGATGAAAAGAAGATCAAGAGAAAAGGTCAACATCTTTTCATGTCGATTTCCTCCAGGAAGGTGGGCAGTATGGGAAGCCACTGGATTCACTCAGGGGTATTCTTACAGGGAAATGGAAATAATCATCAAAATGATAATTGCAGCTGCATTTATTGATCTCTTGCCATATTTCAGGTACTGTCCTAGGACTTTATACACACGCAGTGGTTAATTCTTATTCCCCAATGAACAGAGAGAAGAATGGTGCTAACTCTGTTAACCCTCAANACATCTTTTCATGTCGATTTCCTCCAGGAAGGTGGGCAGTATGGGAAGCCACTGGATTCACTCAGGGGTATTCTTACAGGGAAATGGAAATAATCATCAAAATGATAATTGCAGCTGCATTTATTGATCTCTTGCCATATTTCAGGTACTGTCCTAGGACTTTATACACACGCAGTGGTTAATTCTTATTCCCCAATGAACAGAGAGAAGAATGGTGCTAACTCTGTTAACCCTCAATATGTCTCTGGCACTGTGCTAGGTTTTTTTGTTGTTTTTTTTTATATACACTCTCGTTACATCTTTAAATGGTCTTTTCTTTTTGGCTGAAGAAAAGCAAATCCAAAGAGTTTATGTTACTTGCTAAGGTCTCAGCACTAGTCAGTTGCAGATTAGTGTTTCAAACTCTGTTTTGTCTGTCCCCAAAGAGTCATGCTCTTTTTTACCATACTGTATTCTTCTGATAACATTACAGAACAAAGCCCAAAGTTTAAGCAGTAGACACCTGTAGCAGCCATTAATTTTTGTCCAGACAATATCTCCTTTCTCTTGAGAAGGGCTCATTCTAACCACAGGGGAGCTACCATCTTTATTCAGAGCCTACCTTCTTGGCCTCCTCATTAGACCAGGAACCTTCGCATAGATGGCTTTTTTCTTAAGTGAATTCAAGTTGAGTTTCTGACACTTGCAACCTAATGTATTCCAATTCATTCCCTCTGCGATTTTAATGATAGAGCAGGGCGTTAATTCATTCTTGGCATATTACACAGTAAGAGGAAANAATGTATTCCAATTCATTCCCTCTGCGATTTTAATGATAGAGCAGGGCGTTAATTCATTCTTGGCATATTACTCTGTACATGATGCCATTGTAATCAGCTGGATCTCTGTGTGTGAAGGAAACCAGTCTTTTCACTGCCTAGTCACACATTTCCGAGGAAGTATAAGTTGACCTGTAGAATAAGAAAATCTATTGTGCAGTATATCAAGCTGGGATGGAATATTCCTTTTATTTTCATCCAGTGCAGACCAATCAAATGGCTTATCTCTTTTACTCTCAACGAGAGGCATTAACAACAATGGCTTACTCTAATGATAAATAATTAGGGCTGTAGGGGCTGTGTGTTGGGGGGAGAATGTTCTAAAAAGCATGACCTCTTTGAAGCCAAGGAATTACACTGTAGGTAAGATAAGATACACTGATAAGAAAAGACNTTAGGGCTGTAGGGGCTGTGTGTTGGGGGGAGAATGTTCTAAAAAGCATGACCTCTTTGAAGCCAAGGAATTACACTGTAGGTAAGATAAGATACACTGATAAGAAAAGACGAGAACTGGCACCGTTGGTCAAGACGCTCCACAGCTTAGCAATTGGTTGGTTATGTTCCAAATGTCCCTTGGGAAATAGATTGTGTAAAATTCGGACTATTTCCCCTTAGGAATAATGTTCTAAAATAATGTTACTATTTCAGGTATCATTTACAAAAATGATTTAACCCCATAATATCACAAAATGATCCTAAATCCTTAGCCTCCAAAGCCTTCCCCAGTCTGGATCCTGCTCTCCCTTCCAATCTCTCAGCTCTCCTCTTTACTTTGTCCACCAGCTAGATCACCCTGGCCTTCTTTGTGCCTCCAATGCTCTGCTCTGTCACAAGCTTCACAGTCCCTAGTCCTGCCCACAGACCATTCCTTCCTGCCCCAACCCTACCTAGCACCTTCACCATCCCTTAGTCATCCTCCTGGATCCAGCTTAAATGGGACTTGCTCGGAAGGTGTTTTCTGAGCTTTAGACCAAATCTTCCTTCTAAACACCACTGCAGCACCACCTGGCATGTCTTTTGTACTCCTTACTGTACCAGTAGGAATTTATTTAGTGTCTATGTCCTCTTTCGGAGCCTGTGTCCTCATTTGCATGATGGAGTGTGTACCATGTGAGGTTGTTATGATGACAGAAGGAAACAATGCAAGCGAAGGGCATGGCGCATAGTAGGCTTTCCAACCACATCAGCTCCTCCTTTCCTATAAAGGGAATAGAAATATTAGAGGCTGGGTTCAGCCTCGTCCTTTGCTTAGAGATGCATGCCTGAGTTTGCTGCTGGTGCTTTTCTGGCTCCCGGGAGGTGATGAGCAATTGTTGCCCACTTGAGGCTGCTCAGAAAAAGCCCATGAGTGTCTCTTCTGTTCACGGGGGAGTGGACACGTGCACATAGCGGCACACGGTGCCGATGCAAGTCAGCAAGGCCTAGCTTGCTGCTCACATGCAGGACAAGCAGGAAGAACTGTAAACAGCCTCATTAAACCAAAGACATTACAAACAGATGCACACATGTGTGCATGTGCTCACGGATATGATTGACTCACTAGGTCTTGAGTGTTTGGGAAATGGATTGGCCATTGGGTTTTTAAGTAAACCTACAAATAAAACAGGTCATGTTTGGATTTTCCAGGAGAGAAAGAGAGAGAGAGAGAGAGTTCGTGTCTCTATGTGTGTGTGTCTCTGTGTGTCTGTGTGTATGTATGTGTCTGTTTGTTTGTGTGTGTCTAGCAGAGCTGTGAGGTGCCCCAGAATGGGCATTTGGGGAGAACCACCGGGCTAGCCATGCTTGAAATGTACAGATCTTCCTCATTCTTCTTGCTGAGGCATGCAGACCACAGAAGCTGCCAGACTAAATTAGTGGCTCTGTAAACCCAGCCTCTGTGGCTAAACAGCTGGGACAAAAATCTTTGAAGTCTCCTACGTCCTGGCAGGCTTCTCTATAATATTTACGGGAGGGAGGCAACATAGTAAGCCCAGGGGCTTGGAGATCTGGGACGAAGGCCCAGGATGAGGCTGCCACTGGCCAGCTGAGTAATCTTGGGCAAATCTCTTCTCTGAATCTCCTTTCTTTATCTGCAAAAAGTAGTTTTAAAAAATCCTTATCTACCTTATAGGGTGATCGTAAGGAGCCCTGATATAATCAGTGTCTCAGCCCCTGGTGAAGTGATAGGCAAACAACAGGGATTATTTTGCAAATATTGTTCCAGTTTATCTTCCTTACCCTCGAAGGCTTTTGGAAAGCTCTTCAGAGGCTGTGACCTAGTAATCAACTCGTATTTATTTGTTGGGAAGCTTCTGTAAATCAAAGGCATAAAAAGAGACTCAGCTAAGAAAGCATTTCCGCTCACTGGGAGAATAAGTTTCAGGCCCAGGAAGGGGCACTGGGAGGCCGAAGGAAACTTTGAGGCACATTAAGCTCCCCAAACACTCACATCAGCTGAGGCACAATGATTGTTTGAAGTCCCTAAGCCATCCTCCAGCAAATCAGTACCGTTCAGCGGTCAGCAGTTTGCAATTGTTTCCAGGGATTTCTGTCACTTTTATACTTGCAAGTTTCCTCTCGTCTCTGTAAGAATGGAATTTCCATGTAATAACTGAGATGGTCTCCGGTGGAAGTAAAGTCCCCGTTGCAGCTATTGCAAAGAAAGGAAAGCAGATTGACAAAGGGGAGTGAGTGTATGAGCAATGGCAGCTTTTGTCTTGTTACCAAACAGCCTTTTATAGTGGTTCCCACGAATGCTTGTCCGATGCCCCACATGTAAATCTCCAGAGTACTCCCTTAAAATTCACCTGCCTGCCTCCCATACAGGACGCAAGGAATCCAAGAGCAAGCCCAAGATTCTTCAGGTGATTCAATTGCCCAGCTAGGTCTGAAAAAACAAGCAGATGGGAGCTTTCCCTTGGATGTTTAGTGCTCAAAGGACCGTTGGCAACTGCTTGGTGTAATCCGGGTCTTGATCCGCAGGTGTCTGGGGAAGACGGGTGTTTGGCCTTGGTCCAGCCAATGTGCTTAAAATACTGCATTTAACACTTATTTAGAGGAGAGACACCTGGTGTTAAGTGGGGACGACTCCTCGCTGCCTGCCGGGAATCTGCTCGTGCCCCAAACCTGCGGCCTTTGCTCAGCAACCACACAGTTTGTGTGTGTCCATTTATATGAAATGTCCTGAATAGATTTGTCTATACAGACAGGAAGGAGATTTGTGATTGTCTGGGGCTAGGAGTTGGGGCAGTTAGGGATGATGGCTAAGGGAAGTGGGGTTTCTTTTCTTTTTTTTTTTTTTTAAGATTTATTTATTTGAGAGAGAGATAGCGATAGGGAGCACGAACAGGGAGGAGAGGGAGAAGCAGACTCCCGGCTGAGCAGGGAGCCCGATGTGGGGCTCGATCCAAGGACCCTGGGATCCTGACCTGAGCCGAAGGCAGACACTTAACTAACTGAGCCACTCAGGTGCCCTTGGCAGTGGGGTTTCTATCTGGGATAATGAAAATGTTATAAGCTGTGGAAATGGAAACACAGCCCTGTGAATATACTGAAAGCCACTGGAGTAGACACTCCATATGGGTGAATTATATGGTATTGTGAACTACATCTTAAGAAAACTATTTAAAAACAAAACTTTACTCAGAGAAACCAAAACCCCACAGTTAACTGTGTTTCCTGTTCCTTACAAGGCGGTTGAACAACCATCTCTTGATATTGGGGGTCAGGGAGAGGCTCCATTCCAGAGATTCGGTAAATCTCGTGTGGGCTCCAGAATTCTGGGATATTGGGGCAAGTGCCTCTGGTGATTCTGATGTTAGGGAGCGTACACACAGGTATTTGGGAAACTCTATACAATTCTCTATTTCAGAGGCGATTTTTCCCACATCGTCACCGTTCTAGAAAAGTGTTAGTACCCGAATGTGTGTGTGTGTTTTACCATTCCATAAAAATTTATTCATATATGCTTTAATCTGGCTCTAGTATTTTATAGATGGGATCAGTTCCCCTCTGTAACCTGATTTTGGGGTTTAGCTAAGCCAAATCCCAGGGGAAAGAGGGAAAATGCGGATAAAGAACAGGTCACTTTGTAATTAGGAGCTACCTGAGATTGCCTGGCATTGTGGGAACCGTGAGAGCGTTGGCTGTCTGGGTTCAAATTCTGGTCTACCTTTAATAACTGTCGCCTTCTCTCTCTCGGCCTATAGATTTGGAATATTGGTGCTTTGCTCATAGAATGAGTAAACTCTATAATAAATGCATACAACATGGCACAAAATATCTGCTTAGTAAAAAGTAGCAAATATTACTGTTATTTAACTTCTCATTTCATACACGTTACGTGTCCTTATTTGGATTTTAAGCTCCTTTGAGGACAGTCCTTTGATTCCCACACAGTTCCTATTATGGTTTTTTATGAGCAAAACCAAGAGAGTCAAAGAGGAAGGACAGGTTATAGAGGACACCCATGGTCCACTTGTCCAGGCTCTCCTTTTAAGGGTTATCCTGGCACCACCATCCATCTACAAGGTTGTAGAAATGGACTTCCTGGGGCGCAGGGGTGGCTCGGTCAGTTAAGTGTCCGACATTTGATTTTGGCTCAGGTCATGATCTCAGGGTCATGCGATAGAGCCCTGGCATTGGCTCCGTGTTCAGCACAGTCTGTTGAGTTTCTCTCTCCCTCTCCCTCTGCCCCTCCCACCTGTGCTCTCTCTCTCTCTCAAATAAATACATGAAGAAGAAGAAAGAAGAAGAAGAAAGAGGAGGAGGAGGAGGAGGGGGAAGAAGGAAAAAGAAGAGGGCTTCCAGCAGCTCCCATAACAGCGTGATCTCACCCTCACTCCCCTACCCAGACGTAATTGGTTGGACTAAGTGAGGACACCTAATCCAAGCTTGGCCAATAAGTCCCTGTCCTGGGAATTTGTGATTGGGGCCAAGGGATTTCAGCCAGCATCTCCAGGACTCTGGGGAAGAGAATATGCACACCTACAAGACAGGGCAGCTATTTCCTACTAGAAGCATAAAAACAAGGTATGGGTATGAAACAGACACTCGTCTTCCACTGTAGCTGCATGATTTGACATGTAGTCATACAGTGTGATTCTAGGCGACTATTCACAATGCTTCTAAAGAATGTTTATTTTTTATTTTTTAAGTAATTTTTTTAAAGCCTGAGAAAATGTTTTTATTATAATGCCAAGGGAAAAAGGATAAAACAAAATTATGTAGCCCTCACAGGTTAAAAAAATAATAACACATGTGCATAAAATACTGGAAATACATAAAAATGTCAGTAGTGAGAAAGGGGTTCTGAATGACTTTACTTATTTTTTAATCCTTTCTGACTTTTCAGATTAAGTCTATGTAATGGAGGGCAAAAGCCAATGTAAATTTTCTTCCCCCTTTTCTTTAAAAAATTAAGCTTTTCTGGCCTCATTTCCATCAGAATCCTAGCTTTTTTGATATCTGATAAGCTAATTTGCACATAGGTGTTAATAATTTGTTAGCTCTTTAAGGGTGTTATGGAAAATGGGCTTCCAGAGGCAAGATGACTTCATACAGCTGTTCTCAACCACTGATTCCTTCCAGAACTAGGCTAAGCAGTTCTACCTCTAAAGCCAAATATCAACAGTGATTTCCCAGTTTGTAGGAGAAAACATAATAGAATTTTCTAAAATTAAGTTTTTCTCCCATAAAGTTTCCCTTAATGTCTGCTACCAATCTCTCAACTAGAATCTTGCAGAGTGAACATTAGAATTACTGAGGAGCTTTAAAATATGCAAATACCATTGCTCCATCTTTCAGAGATTCTGATTTAATTGGTCTTTTGTGGGGTCCAGATAGCTATAGCTTTAAAACCTTTTTAGGTGATTCTAATCTTCAGGCAGGATTGGGAACCGCTAATTGAATACCTAGTTGAATACAAAATTCTATATTCAATTATTTCGTTGTCTAAAGCTTAATATATCCCTATTTGTTAGGATTTCAGAAGGAGCTTCATGATTTTCAAATGCCCTACTAATTGAATGAATTGGAAACTCAGGCTGGAACCCACCTCCTGAACAGTGCCTTTCCGGGTGGTGAAAGACTCTTTGGAGACATCGCCCTCCTGTGGCAGCACTTGGTAACTGCTTAGCCAGACATGGGTTCACCCTTCTTTCCCGTTGATTTGTTTCTCTAGGAACAGGCCCAAATGCTGCTCCTGAGCCTTGCTTGGCAGAGCCTCCAGTTGGGTCTGCATTTCTTTCAACCAATGACCGGCTGGGCGTGGGCCTGCCCTTTGAAAGCTCCCCTGAGTTAGATATGTTAGCCCCTTCCTGACAGGTCAGCAACAGACTTGGAACCATACAACTTGGGACAGAGTTTCCAGACTGGTCCTTAGTTGTAGGGATTAGCAGTTGGGGAGGAAAGTTGCAGGGTTGCTTTCTGCTGAGCTGAGCTAGAATTATTCCTGTAACTTTATAGAAAAAAAAAATCACATCAACAGTTGTAGGGTATGGGAAAGAGGAGAAATGTAAATATTTAGCAAACAGAACTCTTTAGAATATTCAGTTTAGTTCTTTCACTAGTGTGGGCTGGAAATTAGAGGTAGGTGGGGTATGTTGCAGGGAGGGGACAGTTGAGGAGAGGAAGTGTTGCCAGCATGGACAGGGACAATGTACCAGACTACACACCTGGGTCCTGGAGCTAGCATGTGGGGGAAGACTAATTTGCATGAAGAAAACTTTATTGCACCTCAGAGCCACCTGAGAAGCTTGTCCAGAAGGCTACTGTGAAGGCCCATTCCACCAGTTATAACTCAATTGGCCTAGGGATCTAAGGGGATTTTGAGAAGCAATAGAGGGTTCCAGGCGTGGGCTACAATAGTACTTCCTCACTGAGTCCTTACAACAATCCTCCGAGCTAGATGGTACTGCTCCCATTTTACAGATGAGGACACTGAGGCTCAGGGAGGTGGCGTTAGGTGCCTGAAGCTTCATAGCTGGGCAGGGATGACACCAGGACTGCACTACCAGGTTGGGGGTGGGAGGGAGTAGATCACAGGACCAAGTCCCAAGAACAAGTCAAATCCTTAACTCCTGCACCCGGTGCCTAAAGCCTACAGAGCAGGACCGACAGCAGGACAGACCTGCATGCCACATCCAAAGACCTCCTTGAGGACGTTCCATTCTCCTTGAGGAAAGGCCCTAGAGTCTGAGATGATGCCAAACCCATGCTGGTGGTGAAGAAAGGGCTGGGGGTAAGGTGGAGACGGGGTGAGGGAAACAGAGGTTGGGCTTCGGAAGACGAGGCAGGGCCCCCAAACCAGGCGGTCACTACAGAAAGCACAGGCGAGGCAGAGCGCTGGAGAACTGGGGGGATGGGGGACCGGGGTCTCCTCCGCGTCCTCCCGCAGCCCTTTCTCCTGGAGCTCCCTTCTTTCTTCTGGATCTTTTCATGTCCTTTCTTCTCCCACATCCTTTCTTCCCGTTTCTTCTCTTCCCCCGCAGGGGAGGAGTTTTATCTTCCCTCACAGATCAAAGGCAGGTCCGCACAGCATGTTACACTCTCCTCACAGGATGTAAAGGAGAACAATCAATCGTTTAAGTAAAGAAAAACATCAAAATCGGCTGCAGTCAAAACCCACACCTGTCTTCCTTCCCGCGGTGCGCAGGCCTGGGCCCCAAGCCTCTAAGCCCGCGCCCTCCCCACAGAGCTGAGCTCATCGGGCCGCTAAGAGCGGCCTGCAATTCCCTGCGGCAACAGCACTTACCAGCGTCTCATGTTTAATGCAAGCGAGCTTCTGAGACGGAAGAGCTTTCAAGATACAGCTTAAGATACATAAATGCTGCCCTTTGCAGAGCAAACACAGGTATACAAAGCCGATGTGGGTTTTCCTATTTTACAGTAATTGTGTTCTCATCTGTACAGACTGAAACAAACCAGTTTTGTCAGAAGAACGGAAAATCCATATCCACAGGCCTCCCTGGCCTGGAGACGCCGAGGTTGTCTCCCAGAAGTTGTAAAATGAAGAAATGCAGAAATAAGGTCATAAAAGTTATAGTTGATTGTAAATGGTTATCATTAGCGAGTTAATATTTTTAACACAAAAGACATGAGGCAATAGAATTGTTCTAGTTACAAACTAATTACAGGATTTGTAGAGAGTAATAATTCAGGGCGCCAGAGGTAATGGGATACAGGTGTAAACCTGTATTTTGAAAAACTTCTTTTGATTCTGTCAGTATATGATTCCTTTGGAAACAACCTAAGTCTCAAATTGAAATCTTTTGGGCGGCCATGTTCCCACTAATAATATTGGTGACAGCGGAGGTTTCTGTGCTGTGAACATGGACATGAACTCTTAGCTCTGAATAAATTCTACCACTCGCTCCACTGTGTCGCCCATTCGGAATAGTTCTGTTAGTATATCAACGTCCTGTAGCCTGTTGTAAGAATGCTCAGGTTGGAAGGGCTTTTCAAATACCATGCAATTAGTCCAACAGCCTTTCTTAGGCTATTTGGACCCCAAAGCACCATGCCGAGTCAATGCATTGCTGCAGAACTCAATTTTTTAAAGGGCTCTGGTGCTCCTTGAAGAAACTCTGATTCCGGGATTGAGGCAGGAAGTGGGTGAGATGAGCTTGAAGCATCTTGCAGTGTCAGGAAGTAAGGACTTGTTTCAAAACAGACAGAAACCATTTCCTTGATGGGGATTGTCAAAGGGGCACAGGAGCCCAGTGAAAGAGCTCCCAATGACTAGACTGGAATAATTTGAGCAACAAAACTAATGAAGCAGTATTGGACTATAACCCAACGTATAAAATAAATATCCGTGAGTCAATATTGACATAAATGATTGAACAAATAGGGGTGCCTGGGTGGCTCAGTTGGTTAAGTGTCTGACTCTTGGTTTTGGCTCAGGTCATGATCTCAGAGTCCTGAGTGGTGGGGATTCTCTGCCTCTTTCTCTCCCTCTGCCCCCCCCCACTTGTGTGCATACAGGCACTCTCTCTCTCAAAAATAAACAAATAAATAAAATATTTTCTAAATAAGTAAATAAATTGAATAAATGATTGAACAAATAAATGGGAGGGTGGATACAAATTTTCCTTAGAGAAGAATTCCGAATAATTTATGTAGCCTCTCCAGCCTCAAGAAGATTTCTTAAGTGTGGGTTATGAGGGCACCCAGCTGGCTCAGTCAGAGGAGCACGTGACTCTTGTTCTCGGGGTTGTGAGTTTGAGCGCCATGTTGGGGGTAGAGTTTACTTAAAAAAAAAGTGTGGGCTACGCACTTGCTTCCAAAGAGGACAGTATGGAAAGGGGTGGGGCATAACTTTATTGGGAACAGAGTCAAACAAAGATAAAATAGAACATTCAGTCCGGTCAAATGTATGGACTTGGATGTACTTACCTGAATTTGGATTGAGTGTGTTAGTTCACCCAGCCGAAAGTGGCCCAAGGGGTTTTCTCAGTTGATTCAATGAAATGTATTCTCATTAGTGACCTACATTCAATGAGTTGAGATGCCTAGTTTCCTGGTGTCATGTAGAAAATGAATCCAAAGACTTAAGGAGATAGGGATGTGGATTTACGTGGGGCACAAATTCCCAACCATATCTCCTGATGGGGTCCAGGTGGCATTATCTTCATTAAAGTATTAAGAAAGATTATTAATGAGGGAAGCATCAGCATCCTGAAGAGTTCTGTGGAGACTATCGTCCCTAGGCTGGAGTTGATAATGGAAGATACTGCCACTGAGATGGGTCCTGTCAGGAAGAAAGAAACTATGTCACAGGCATTTCAGTAGAGGAAATTTAATATGGGAATTAGTCACGGTAAGGTTAGGGGGGCTGAACAAGGAAAAAGGGTCATTCACTGAGTTCACCCATTAATACTAACCCAGGAAGCAGGAACCAGGGGCTGAGACAGCGAAGGGAAGAGGCAGTGGTTATAGGCTTGGTAGCGTGGAGGAAGGCTCTAGAAAGCTGAGGCTTGGGCCTCCAAGGGGGGAGCTGCCATGCTGCGTCTGGAGGAGCTTAAAGCATACAGGAGCTGAACCCAGTGCTGCGGTGACAGGTCAGGAACAGCAAGCAAACTCAAAGACAGAAGTTCCTCCTCCCCTCCTCCTGTTTCTCCTCCTCCCTGTAGAAACTCCTATCGACAAAACCTAGTAGAAAACCAGCGGGTAAAGGAGAAATCTAGTTTGTGGGATCCCAGCGCAGCATCATAAAACAGTATAGAAGAGTAGATTTGGAACTGGGGGACAAGAGCTTGATAACCTGCACGGAACTTGCCTTATCAACCACTACTTCGAAAAGCAAACCTCTCAAAGAGAGGCACTTTCTTGAAATTCCATCCTCTTGTCGTAGCCAGACAGGATTTTAGTAAACATTGGTTGAGCTTCATGGATGATGTTACTATAATCCTGGGACCAACAATCTATTTTGGACCTCAGACCTCAACATTTACGAACGTAGCACTTGATTATAGTGTTTTATGTATCTAGCTAAAAATATTTTTTNATATATATATAGCAGAGTCTGAGAAACTTGCAAAGTCTTTCTAAAGATAATCCAGACACCAGTAGAAAAACTCAGCATTTACATCTGTCCAACATCTTTCTTAACCAAAAAAGGCCACTAGTGAGGTTCTCTGTTCTAAGGACTTAACGGCATTAGCTGAATGCGTGGTCACAGAACTTACTGGAGGAAAGACCAAAATACAATATGCTTGTATCAGAAAGTATAGCAGTGGCATACGCTATGAAGACAAAGAACTTTTTTCATAATGGCCTCAAAATGGTCTTGATAGTGAAATGCTCAGCCCAGAATTATTTGTCAAATTAATTACACTTACCTTGTCTTTTTTCTTTCTATTGAAATAAAAATGATAATAAATGAGCAACACTACTTGGCAAGATATATATCAGCTTTTTCTTTGAAATACCCAACTCAATGAATATCAATTATATTATATGCTATACATGAAAACACTCCAACCTTTAAGAACCATGCAAAATTACTTTTATTTCAATGTCAAATTCCAAAGAAAAACACTTAGAAATTGCTATGCACATTTGCGTTTATGGCTCTTATTATTTTTAGGATGTGCTTTTGAACCCAACTTCCAATGAGTCATGTGCTCTTTCCAACAGTATTTTCAGGGAAAGGTTTACTTGTAGCTGCATCACATTGGATCATTTTAGGGATAATGCAACTCTTTATAAAACGGAACCTGTTTATCGTCAAGGAGTCCAAAGGTACATGGACTTTTGGGTTAATATTTATATCCTAAAAGTACATGTTTTCTCCTCAATTTCCATTTCTGTGGTAGCCCACCACCAATTAAACTTAAGAAAAGATGATCTATTGTCTAATAATTTCTAAAACAGAATGGAAATAAAGATTGCAGGACACTGTAATAATTGAAACAGCCAAACAAAGATTTTAGAACCATAAAATGCTCTGTGACTTGCTACATTCAACAATGTAGAGCTACAGGATAAAAAGATTTAAGAAGGAAGGCATATTTTAAACATGGAAGAATAATGTTTAAGGAACGGCTAATTTGTTTCCCCCTAGAAATCTTCAGTACATGGTTCTCTGGGGAAGTCTAATCAATTAAAACCCAACATGCTATTCCATTTGTGAGTGGCATGAGAAATACATTTCTCGTGTTATTACATAAATGAATCTCATCTTCAGGGCTTTGAAATATAACTTCATCCAGACTATAGTGAATTTGTATGCCATCTCATCCGTCTGCATTACAGTGAAATTGATTTTATGATTCCTTACTCATAAATTATAGGCCCGAGGCAGTAACAGGCTTGGAGATGCCTTTCCTTTGTCTTCTCTATTCTCACGGGCTGGGCGTGTCATCTGCTTTTTTTTTTTTT
>NC_048223.1:114188410-114227830 GCF_002007445.2 Ailuropoda melanoleuca | reverse complement strand
CTCCCCCTGCTTGTGTTCCCTCTCACTGGCTGTCTCTATCTCTGTCGAATAAATAAATAAAATCTTTAAAAAAAAAATATTTTTCCACTCCAAGCAGGATCATTTTGGAAAGTTCTATCAGGAACGCAGAGCTCTGCCTTGGTATAAGTGGGGTAGCACCCTGTCAACAGTGGTCTGATGAATAGAAGTAATGAGGGCAGCTTACCTACCCCTGTTAAATACTTTCTTCTTTTTTAATCATGGTAAGTGTCAGGGATCAGTTTCCATGGTGATGTGGGGATTTCTGTAGCGTTTTCAGATTTAAAAAAAAAAATCTGAGAAACTTGCAAAGTCTTTCTAAAGATAATCCAGACACCAGTAGAAAAACTCAGCATTTACATCTGTCCAACATCTTTCTTAACCAAAAAAGGCCACTAGTGAGGTTCTCTGTTCTAAGGACTTAACGGCATTAGCTGAATGCGTGGTCACAGAACTTACTGGAGGAAAGACCAAAATACAATATGCTTGTATCAGAAAGTATAGCAGTGGCATACGCTATGAAGACAAAGAACTTTTTTCATAATGGCCTCAAAATGGTCTTGATAGTGAAATGCTCAGCCCAGAATTATTTGTCAAATTAATTACACTTACCTTGTCTTTTTTCTTTCTATTGAAATAAAAATGATAATAAATGAGCAACACTACTTGGCAAGATATATATCAGCTTTTTCTTTGAAATACCCAACTCAATGAATATCAATTATATTATATGCTATACATGAAAACACTCCAACCTTTAAGAACCATGCAAAATTATTTTTATTTCAATGTCAAATTCCAAAGAAAAACACTTAGAAATTGCTACGCACATTTGCGTTTATGGCTCTTATTATTTTTAGGATGTGGTTTTGAACCCAACTTCCAATGAGTCATGTGCTCTTTCCAACAGTATTTTCAGGGAAAGGTTTACTTGTAGCTGCATCACATTGGATCATTTTAGGGATAATGCAACTCTTTATAAAACGGAACCTGTTTATCGTCAAGGAGTCCAAAGGTACATGGACTTTTGGGTTAATATTTATATCCTAAAAGTACATGTTTTCTCCTCAATTTCCATTTCTGTGGTAGCCCACCACCAATTAAACTTAAGAAAAGATGATCTATTGTCTAATAATTTCTAAAACAGAATGGAAATAAAGATTGCAGGACACTGTAATAATTGAAACAGCCAAACAAAGATTTTAGAACCATAAAATGCTCTGTGACTTGCTACATTCAACAATGTAGAGCTACAGGATAAAAAGATTTAAGAAGGAAGGCATATTTTAAACATGGAAGAATAATGTTTAAGGAACGGCTAATTTGTTTCCCCCTAGAAATCTTCAGTACATGGTTCTCTGGGGAAGTCTAATCAATTAAAACCCAACATGCTATTCCATTTGTGAGTGGCATGAGAAATACATTTCTCGTGTTATTACATAAATGAATCTCATCTTCAGGGCTTTGAAATATAACTTCATCCAGACTATAGTGAATTTGTATGCCATCTCATCCGTCTGCATTACAGTGAAATTGATTTTATGATTCCTTACTCATAAATTATAGGCCCGAGGCAGTAACAGGCTTGGAGATGCCTTTCCTTTGTCTTCTCTATTCTCACGGGCTGGGCGTGTCATCTGCTTTTTTTTTTTTTTCTGAACCACATCTAGCTCTTCAAGCTTGCAACTCTGGTTGTAGTTCTCAACCTAAAAAATGTGTTTTGAGAAACAGTGGTCTGTTAGACCCAGGATGTGTTCTTGGCTTGCTTGGATTGTCTAACCTGAATATTATCCCTGAAGCCCTTGGCACATGATTGGAATTAAACGTTTTGTTAAGAATTAACAGAATGATCACCATGCAAATGAATGCACCTAACAACATGAGTACCATTAGGAAACTAACAGCTATAAACGTCAATGGATGTCTTCCTTCTTTCCTTGCCCTCACCTCCTCAAACGAGAGCAAAGTAACCCATGGTAGGCTTGAGTTTCTGGCAGTCCTACTGGGTCCCCTTTCATGTCAGGATTTGGTTAGTCATCAAGAGAATTTGGGGCACCTGGGTTGCTCAGTAGGTTGAGCGGCCGACTCTTGATTTTGGATCAGGTCATGATCTCAGGGTTGTGGGATTGAGCCCCGCACTGGGCTTTGTGCTCAGCGTGCAGTCTACTTGTCCCTCTCCCTCTACTCCTCCCCTGCTCATGCTCTCTCTCTCAAATAAATAAAATCTAAAAAAAAAAAAAAGAGAGAGAGAGAGTCAAGAGAATTATTACCTCCCCCCCCCTTTTAAAAAGCGAATTTCTGTTGGTTGATATATTGACTAGTCTAATTAGTGGAAGAGCAAGATCAAAATATAAAACTATAAAACATACTGAATTTCCTTCAATTTCTCAGATTCACCCTTGGGAGACCAGGTAATTCCTTGAGGCTACGTCCAGATGACTGAGGGTAGGAAGGGAAACATGTCAGGTCTCTTCATTTTGCTCCCTGACAGGGATGACCCGTAGGTTGTCCTGCCTTGAGGCTTGACCTCAGCCTTAAATTTCAGGATTGGGAGTTATGAAATGAGAACCTGTGGAGGTTTAGACATTCCAGCCATCTCCCATCCAGCCTGTGGCTTCTGAATTCACCTTTCCTGTCTCTGTCAACTCCAGCTGGGTCCCAACTGGATATGCAGCCACCTTGTGCTGCAATAAAGAATGGTGGTCAAGGGAGCATTGAGATAAAGCAAGGAGAAAAGTTTGGTGCTATGAATATTTTACTAAACCAAATTTTATGCCTCATGTTCCAGTCATTTTTAAAGCCTACTTAAACCTTTTGGTTTTAGGATTTCAGTTGACTTTTTGCCTTCTATGTAACTGTAAAAAGAGATCATTTAAATCAGAAGTTTCCTACTATTCACCAACTGAGAAAATATGGGCCCCAAAGCACAATTGTTTGGGCTGGTGCTTTATACCAATCTCAGAATGAAGAATGTGAAACAAAACAGTTAATTGGGGTAAACGTAACAAGATACAGAACCGTGTTCCATCTCTTGCTGACTCGACTTTATGGTCATGACTTCTCGGAATATCCAGCATATCTCTAGTTCCAAGTAAGAATGTAATTCAGTCAAGACTTGAGTTTTAGATTTTCCCTTTAGGTAAAACACTACAGTTGACCCTTGAACAACACAGGTTTAAACAGCACACATCCACTTGCAAATTTTTTGGCTGTAGCACATGATTGAAAATGTATTTCTCTTATGATTTTCTTAATAAGTTTTTCTCTAGCTTACTCTACTGAGAGTACAGTACATAATACACATAACACAGAAAACATGTTGACAATTTTTGTTACATTATATGCAGATTTTTTGACTTCATGGTGGGGGGTGGGATGAACATCCCTAACACCCTGGCGTTGTTCAAGGGTTAACACTACTTCTTGCTCCCCGTGTTCTCACAACACTTGGGTGCAACAGCATTCACCAGCGCGGGTGGAATTTCTGTCAGCACACTGAACCGGCCTCACCTGTGGCTGTGACTTCTTGAGGGCAGAAGCCGCTTCTTGTTTTCCCAGCACGTTAAAACCTGGCTCATCCCAAGTTCTCAATAACTATTTGTTGAGTAATCAAATTATTGTTTTGTTTTTGATGGCATATTTTTGACACATTTAGACACGCTATTATAGCACAGAAAAACCTCTGATGCACACGGCAGTCAAACCCTGAGCAGGGAGTGTACATGATACAGGCTTCAGTGGGGCTCCCTGACACGCACGGTCAGAAACAGAGGGTACAGTGAAAAGCCCGTCTCCTAGGAGCTGGGCCCATGAGCAACCACCTTCCTAACTGGGTAAGACCAACTAAAACCTATTCCATTTCTTCCATCCATGGATCCTTCAGCATCAATCTGTCACCCAGTGCTTCTGCTGGCTTTTTTGTTTGTTTGGTTTGGGTCTGTTTGTTTTGTTTTTTGAGAAAGAGGTATAACTTTTACTTGAGAGTTACTCTCACAAAACTTCGACTTTAACAATTTTGGGTCAATTCTTTAAATTTTCCTTACGATAACTAGTCTTCCAGATGAAACACTGCAAATTTCTTAATGAATAGCAGCCTGAACCAGGTTTTGGGACTAGGGGTCTGATGACACCTCCCTAAAATGCAGTTTTCTTTTATAGCAGCTCGAGGCAAGAAGGGTAATTTCAACTCCTCAATGTCTAAACCTCCCTCCCTACATCCTTTGAACCTGTTCTCCTCTTTAAGTCCTTCTAAAACTATTTTGAGTAACAGTGGCTGGAAAGATCCTGGGTAGGCGGGGTTAGTAATTACGTTTCTTTCTCTCCCTGGCTGTGCCGTGTATTATGTGTTTCTTTCAGGTTCCATTAGGGCAGTTTGGCAAATATTCAAATGAGTGGAATAAGCCTAGAGTCTAATTGTCTTACGTGTCCGTTAAAGAAAACAGTTTTTATCTGTGTTACAAATATGTTAAGAAATAACACTTATAATGAATTGTTTTTCTAAGACTTGTATACACTCCTTCCTTTAAGGATGTGATTATTAAGGAGTGGGGTGCAGGGTGTACAATGAGGCTCACTCAGGGGGATTTTTCAAGCTGTACATTTCCCGTCCACAAATATCCTGATTCTATTCCTTCTTGTTCTCTCCCTGGAATCAATGCTATAGTGACCCATGAATTGTTGTGTGTCATACCTTTTTTTTTTTTTAAAGTTGCATACCCAATGTGGGGGCTTGAACCCACAACCTTCCAATCAAGAGTCGCATAGCTGCACCCACGGAGCTGGCCAGGCACCCTGATGTGCACCACATCCTGCTGTGCGTGATGAATTACTGTTTTAGACTTACCAGTGAATCAAATGTTTTCAGGTAGAATTCTATAAAAATATAAGACACTTTGCTTAAATTACATTATTTATTTTTAGATTATCCCTCTTAGTCCTGCATGCATCATTAGCACAAAAAGTTGAACTTAATCACAACCTCCTTTTGAAGAGAGAGTAGGTACACAATCGCCATCAGGAAGAGTTCTTCACAGATGGCCCAAGAATCCTGGCCTTGGTAATACTGTCAGTAACCTACACAATGTTCAATAGAAAAATTTACCAAATATGCTTTGTTTAATGTAAACAAGGCAGGAGGTCAGAGTATTACAGTAACACTATTTTACAGGGCCCAGAAATATGATTATCTATCATGTTTTAACATATCAAGTGTCACAATGACATGCATATTTTGATTAATCGTACAACCCAAAATATAACTGCCATATAATTTGTGGTTTTAGCACTTTACTACAACTTCTGTCAATACCTGTGAACTTCATAATTAAATGGGAATTGTATATTAATGCGATAATTTATGGAAATATGTTACCATGAATTATGAAGTAATTCCATAATTTGTGCCCCGTAAAATTAAGTGTAACAATCTTTACACTAGCAACAGTGTAAGCAAGCTAAGGATTTTGGTCCTTTTATATATATATATATATACACACACACACATATATATATACACATGTACATACATAATAATGTACAATTAAACCAAAGGGCTATGAATCCTCTCATAGCTTCCATATTGCACAGACAGATACATTATGAGAACATTACACAGTTATAATGTGAGTACTACAATGATAATTGGCTGAGGACAAATCTGAGTTCTATCAAGTAAAGAATGTGGCTCATTACTAAAAATAAAGTCAAAGACTATACTGTTAGAGAGAAAGTTAAAAAAATGTGCATACCTATTTATACTGATGTGAAGCAGGGCTAAAATTCGGCTTGGAACTTGCTATGGCAATCAGTTGTTAAGGTGGCACTTTCCACCCAACACAGTGCACTTGAGTCACTGTTTTGCAAGTACCGAGTAACAGAAATATTCAGCTTTCACGAGACAGTACAAAAAAGACTAGTAATGTAGCACATTGCTTCACTGACAAATCCAACTCACTGTGAGAACTTGTGCGGGCTCTAGGTCTGTCTGAACTAAACAGGAAGAAGAAAGAAAGAGAGAAGCTTAGAAGAGAAACAACTTATACCTTAAGCTTTAGCTGATTACAGATCAAAATCAATAACTTAGGAAAATAATCATGTTTTAAGAAGCAGCATACACACACAAAAATATAAAAGTTAAAGCTTTTCTGAGCTTGGTGTCATGTATTAGCTATAAGGTCCCATTGTGAAATCAAGGATAAAATAGTATTTGGCTTGAGAGGTAATATTGCTAATACACCCATTGAGCACTACAAAAACATTAAGAAATATCTAATATCTCTTAATGCCTTATTTTAAATAAACCTACATCAAAGTAGACCACAACTATGTCTCAAAATGGAAATGTTGCAGTGTTTCTTGCGTGGGCTGATCTTAAATACAGAGCACTGAACAATGCTTTTCCATCATTAAAAATCATTTGAAGAAAATCACGTGCAAAGTAACCATCTCCCACTTTTGTTTTTTTCCTTGTTCTGCTTAATAAATGTGCTTAGACTGAGCTAACAAAGATGTGCATTAAATTAGAAATGCAGTCTTAATGTTGGTAAGCATGCTGGAGCCATGAATATTCATCATCTTTCGCTATTTTGTTCTTAATAAATAGCCAAAACTAGCTGTAAATCAGAAAAACAAATACAACAAAATTAGCAGAAGGCGTAAACCACGCTTCTATGCATGTGCCACAGGACGTACATCTGCAAACATGCTACATAAAACAACTGCTCACACGGAGCAGCGACACTTCCCTCCGAGCTGGAAATTCTGAGAGTCCGCTCCTCCCCCCAATATCAGTAAATGCAAAGGGAAAGCGCAAAGTGCTGCTGCTTAACGTTTCAACAGAAAGAAGAGGAGGAAGAGGAGGAGAGGAAGAAGAAAGCTTAAAAGCAACATGTGAATGGCAAGCATCACTTAAAGGAAGGATAGACAGTGGATCAGCCAACAGCATTCTGGAAATCAAGGAGAAGCTTTGCTGAACCACGACACACAGTCCTTCATCTAGACCCAATCTACCCAAATTCCTTAACATGTAAACAGGACTGGTTTTCTTTTCAAATCTCTTCAGAATCATTTAAAACAGAAGACTGAACAAAATGAGAAAAACAAAACAAGACCGTAAACACTGAAGAGGCCATTGGCATTTTGATTGCTCCCTAAGAGTTATCAGTTCCCCCTAGACACTACCATGCATTTCAATAAGAAATCAAATTATAAAGCAATTTTTATAAAGCAACTTTCAGAGAGGGACAGACAGAAGGAAAAAAAGGTTCTCAACCCAATATATGTTCATTAGCTTAAAAAAATACTATTTTAGCAAACATTACCAATGGTGAACACAAGTTCAACATCGTTGCAAAAATGACACAGTTTAAATATACTGGGACCCATACGTGAAAATCAATCACTGACATGGCTATGTGCACAAAAGAGTAAAAGAACGTTTCTTTAAAAAATATATATTATATTAATCAAGAACTTCTTTGTCATATTAAATTGTTATTCTTAGAAAAGCTGAAGAAAGTTAATGGTGCTCTACACATTTCTATCTCCTATTAACTCAACTCACTTGATGGTTTCTGAATTGTATTTTTTCTCAACAGTNAATTGTTATTCTTAGAAAAGCTGAAGAAAGTTAATGGTGCTCTACACATTTCTATCTCCTATTAACTCAACTCACTTGATGGTTTCTGAATTGTATTTTTTCTCATTTAAAACAGAAGACTGAACAAAATGAGAAAAACAAAACAAGACCGTAAACACTGAAGAGGCCATTGGCATTTTGATTGCTCCCTAAGAGTTATCAGTTCCCCCTAGACACTACCATGCATTTCAATAAGAAATCAAATTATAAAGCAATTTTTATAAAGCAACTTTCAGAGAGGGACAGACAGAAGGAAAAAAAGGTTCTCAACCCAATATATGTTCATTAGCTTAAAAAAATACTATTTTAGCAAACATTACCAATGGTGAACACAAGTTCAACATCGTTGCAAAAATGACACAGTTTAAATATACTGGGACCCATACGTGAAAATCAATCACTGACATGGCTATGTGCACAAAAGAGTAAAAGAACGTTTCTTTAAAAAATATATATTATATTAATCAAGAACTTCTTTGTCATATTAAATTGTTATTCTTAGAAAAGCTGAAGAAAGTTAATGGTGCTCTACACATTTCTATCTCCTATTAACTCAACTCACTTGATGGTTTCTGAATTGTATTTTTTCTCATTTACAGTTTTTTTTTTCATATTTTGTTTGATAAGAATTCTGACCTTAAAAAGTTATAAAATTAGTTTTTTTTCTTTGCTACTTATTAATCCAAAAGAATATAAGCATTTGAGTCCCAGAGAATGTCAAAATGCCTTGCTACCTAAAAGGATATTAAAATAACAGAAATATCATCAAAGTCATGACATCAGAAATTTTGCAGCTTTTCACACAGGCATTAGAAATGCTTATTTCCTGAAGTTCCTTTGATTGTATCCTGGATTCAAGGACGTGCAATACAGAACCATTATGGTAAAGCCAATGAAAACAACATTATACAGCTTTTTACTAGAAGCATCCATTCCATGTGTTCTNCTGACACAGAACCATTATGGTAAAGCCAATGAAAACAACATTATACAGCTTTTTACTAGAAGCATCCATTCCATGTGTTCTTAATGGTCCTGTCCAGTTTACAGCAGTACTTCATTTAAAAAGGCTTTTTATCCTCTCAGCTGGGTGAAGCAGAGTCTTTTTTGATGAAATGTGTACTACGGTTCTACTCCCTTAGTTACTTGAGGGCGCTATTTATGGCGTGGAAGAAGCATGGTATTTCACGAATGCAATTGCCGCGAGCTCCTTACAGAACTCTTCCAGCACGATCACGCCCTCGAGCAGTGTGATGTGGTCAATGCTAGGAAAGGAAAGCAGGCAATAAGTCAATTCAAGATACTATCACTTCATCAAGTTTTGGTGAATTTTTTAGATAAAAAACACGTAAAACACTGGCTTACATAGGGCCTTCAGGTTCCAAGCCAAGCAATCGCTTTCTGACTAACAGAAGCTTGGGAGTGAAGTCTGGAATACGCTGGATTCGGACCATCAGGTCTCCGACAACCTGCATCGGAGACAAAATGAACTGCGCTCCTGAAATCTACACAGGGATTTTCAGGATTAAAAAAAAAAATACTCAATTTCCTATTACTAAATGAAGAATGTCACCCTTCACTATTCACGTAACCATCTTTGGCAAAGGACTCACACCTGCTCCTTAAAATGTAAACGTTACCATTTAAAAAAATGAATTTTTCTTTTTTTTCTCCACAGGCTTTAGGAAAATAATGACTTCTTGACAGTATATCAATAGTATTTCCCATTACATAACACTAAGCACATACGATGGTAATGTTAATGGACATGTTTATCACAGGTTTATCAATCCTAGAGAACAAAACTAAGAACTCACCCTGACGATGACAGAGAAGAGAGATCTACAGCCAGAAGCAAGGTTCACATAAGGATCCAAAAGGTACTCGTGTATGTGTGGATGGGAGAAGAGAGAAAGTCTAGATAACACGGAGGTGACTTGTAAATTTACATCATATGGCTATGGAGAGGTAAAAAACAGAAAGACATGTGACATCATTTATAATGTAGACACCTGAGCACTTCATTTACCATTTTAATTTGTTTTTCAGGAAAGGAAAATATTCCATCTTATTCCTCCCTCCACATGGTCTTCTACAACAAAAACATGGATAACTAAGTTGGCTCTCACCATCTTTAGTCAAAATACATATATCACAGTGCTAAAACTTAGGAGAAAAAAAAAGAAGCATGCATATAGATATATAGAAAAACAAATATATAACATAGTCATAATGTTTCTGTTTTATGCAGGATGTTCTAACTAAGGAAAGTCATCAAAACCCACCAAAGTGTCATATATAACATTAAGAACAGCAACATAGGACACATTGACTATAAGACCAAAGATAGAGGGGAAGGTATTAAGATCTTTCAAAATATGGTAGTCTAATTTTAGAAATGATATTTTTCATCTCTTAGATTATTCAACTACTGCCAGTTATCAAGAGCATGTATACAATAAAATAAAGTCAGAGACATCACAGAACCTTCTCGGCAGAAAGAGAGTACTTGGGGATAGAAATAATCATCACGTGGCTCACAGTGAATTGAAAAGGTTCAAAATGGTGATTACAGACAAGGACCATCTCATTTACTGCAGGAACATTAATTCTCCCAAAACACTTACACATCTGGGTACAATTCCTCATACATTTTTTTGTATGTCGTATCACCAGTTTGCTTGAATTCTAGTTTTTTTATTTTTAATCTGTTTACTCCACACAGAAAGCAGCTTGGAGATGCTTTACAGACTACATCAAAATCAAAGCAAAAGGCACACTGTACAAAAACAGTTGCTGTTATCGTGCCTAGAACTTTCAACAGAAATCTCAATCCTTCCAGCTTTCTTCTAAGCAGCCAAAGGAAACTGAGTGGCTGAGACAAAACTAACTTCCATAGGAGGGCTGGGGGCGAGTGAGGAACCCATGCTGAGCCTGGGGAAGAGAAAAGGGATTCGGGAGGAGTGAACGTTCACCACAGACTCTGCCTGCTTCACTCCATTCACTGAGCAGCTGCTAAACCCTTGACATATGGGGCACCTGGGTGGCTCAGTTCTTTAAGTGTCTGCCTTCGGCTCAGGTCATGATCTAAGGGCCCTGGGATCAAGCCCCACATAGGGCTCCTTGCTCAGCGGGGAGCCTGCTTCTCCCTCTCCCTCTGCCCCTCTGCCCTGCTTGTGCTCTCTCTCTTGCTCTATCTCAAATAAATGAATAAAGTCTTAAAAAAATAAAAATAAACCCTTGATATAATGAACACCAATTAAGAAGTGAACATCTGGCCATTCGGAGGACACCACATGCTAGGGCACGGGCCAGAAGACAGTGAGGTGCCGCTACACGGAGAAACCAAGTCCTGTGTTAGAAGTCCAACAGGCTTTTGTTGGTTTGTTTTTGTTTTTTTACCAGGAAATTCGTGAACACAGATTTTCTGAAAGAAGAAAAACTATCCCTAAGTCACTCTTATTCACAATCGAGCCTCAAGGAAGATAGATGAAAGGAGATACTATTCCTGTGGAAGGATAATTTGAAGAGCATATTCTCCAATTTGATAATATGTGCAACAGAATACAGCCTCCAGGACTCACTTCATAACAACAAATTCAGATGAAGTCGTATTTTAGGCATAAAGGAAACATTTTTAACAATCTTTAAGAAGAATGCATTAGGTAAAGCATGTGAACAAAATCCCTTAAAATACAACTTTAGTACAATTTTGTATGTGACTGGATTTCTGGCAGTTCAGATTTTTAGGTCACTATATTCTGCCATTTACAGGAACTTAAATAAGTCAACAGAATTTGGCTTTCAGCAAGAATATAAGTAGCCACTTAAACTTTGTATTTTCTTTATAGGGTGTTCCTTTGGTTTTTAGCTTTATTATCTATGTCCTCGGTTGTTTGAGAAGTTTAAGGCTGACTCAGATGATATTTTAACGTGAAAATGAAAACAAATCTCAGCTACACAGAAATTGTCCTATCCCTGAAATGGTCTCTACGTCATAACGGTAATAACTTTAAAACAAGTTGGCCTTTTTCTTTAATATGAATAACTCTTTCTTGGGTTAACAGTGTTTATATTATTTTGGATCTCTTTATTTTCTACTTTACATGCAGTATTCACCTGAAATGAAAGCTAACCAGATTTTTCTGACGTATCAACTGGACTTGACCCACCTTTGAGCTCACACTAAACACAAGGCCTGGATTTTAGGACAATCAACTTTGAATTAAAAGTATACTGATGACTGAGGGGGAAAAAGAAAAAAAAAGCATACCGACGTCACCAGCAAACTCAAGCTTTCTCCTAAAAGCCTAATTTAGATAGCTAAAATAATATGATTTATTCATATTAAATCAAAATCTAATATAATAGCCTCTGAAATTTCTAAAAACTCCTGTACTTAACAGGATTTTGTATTTTTTAAAGTATTTTGAATTGTTTTCTTCATTTAATTCTTCCAAGAAAATCTAAGTAGGAGGTTATGGCGAGTAGTACCAGCGTCACCTTAACATGAAGAAAACGTGACCGGTGGTGCAGCTGCCCGAGGTCACACTCCCCCTGTCGGGGAAGAGAAGGTGAACCTACCCCCCGACATTTCTCCTGGTGTTCTTTACATTCCGCTTATGGGCTCAGCATTTTACTATCTTTATAAAATCATCACAAATAATACTAAATGTTTGTGTTATAAGGTATTTTAGAAAAATTAACACCGTGACAACACAACAGTATGTATTATGAACACGCGAGTCATAATTTCTCAATCAGACATACAGGAAACGGGCTACTTCACTCATTATCTGTAGTAAATGTTTAATCCCGGCTGGTCACCCTGACCCTATTTCTATACCAAGCAAACATCATCCTCAACAAAACACATTCAGAAAAGAAAGAAAATGAAACGAAACCAGGCACGCTTAGCACACCAGGACCCATGACTATCTCTGAGTTCTGATTATGTAACGTTCTTACCAAAAAAAGCTTGAAGATCAAGGGTTTTAAGACCAAAGGTTTGAGGCTGGGGTCTGTACTGAACTAGCCTAAGTCGCATTAACTGCAACTCGGGATTCCTCACTGACAAAGTGTGACCAGAAGGTTACAGAAGAATGGCTGACGTGCATCAGCTCTGGGCTGTGACATGCTAGCTGCTGAAATAAAAGGAACTTTAAAGCATTGCGGGATATTCTGCTTCCCAGGATCCTTTTATGTCAGCACTCCGCAAACTAAAGGAGAAAATATCCCAGATCCAAATGAAGCTTGGCAAACCGACACAAAGCACACAATGAACTGACGAGCCCTGCTACCCGGGGGGCTTCCACAGCCGCGATGTATATGGCATTCTGCCTCCAAGAGCTGCATTTACCAACCAACCAACCAAACATGAGAAATACAGCACTTGCTAGTAAGAGGTTAAAAGAAAAAAGGACTTACTCTATCTCTTTACTGATTACTCCCAGAAACAGTACTGACTGAAGTCTAGCCCCGTGAAATACTTCTTAAATTATAATTTCTTTATTTGGTTTTCTGGGTATTGAAGACAGCCTGCTTAGGGAGTAAATTTCTTTTAGAACTCCCTATGCTCACATAAATATTTAACTAAAATGCTAAAAAAGAACAAGTACTTTAATATACAATTTTAAATTAATTCCAAATTGGTTAGGTCAATTTCTATGTTGAGGCAAGTATTATGCCAGGTGGTTTTATTTCAAGCGTGTATCCCAGGGTGTAAAGCACTTCAAGGCTCTATCCTCACTTTGTTCATCTGTCAAGGAGAGAGGGAGAAAGGGAGGGAGGAAGGGGTTCTGTAATCCCAAATTCATTTCTCCTGAGGGCCAGAGATACACAGACAGCAACATAGCAGCTGATGGTGCTTTTTATCTACCTTGGAATAAGTACATTCACCTTTTTCATTTCACCTCCCCCTTATGAAAATGGGCACCATTCATAAGTTCTTTGTCTGAAGAAGCAGATTCATCTAATATCATTCTGTCATTTTAATAAGACCAGAGTGCTCAGGATTCAATTTGAAATGACATTTAAGGTCCTCTGAATTGAACTTTACAAGGCTGACTCAATCGGTATCTGTATTAACTGTACTATTTTTAAAAAAGGGCTTTCTACGTCATACAAGAAAAGCATTCTAATCACCTCCAAAATGTGTGAAGGTTAAGACAACAGTCTGTAATGAGAAGTAAAATATATGATTCTTTAACAGCCATCAGGCCAAATAAAGGGTTCTGAACATAACGAACGCATTAGAAACGCACCACCCACTGGCAATCAAGCTTTATGAAAAAGTCATCTGGTGGAAAAAACTAAGAAAACAAAACTACTTTATTAAAGATCTAAACTAAGACTTGCAACGAACCCATAGTGAATGGTTAACAAAATAATGCGAAAATTGGTATTTTAAAGCTTATTACCTGATCGAGAATTCTTCCCATTCTGTCAAATAAAACTTTCAAAAAATGCCCTTCGAAGAAAGTAGCTTCTAAATTGCACTTTTCCAATGCTTTTGGAGACCCAGGCCACTCCCATCTTAAGCAGATAGCACAGTAGTCCCGGAACTAGGGAAGAGCAATTGCATCATTAAAGAACAAACCAGAACAAATCGAGATTAAACAGAAGTGACTTCCTCAAACAGGCATATAAGAATGCACTGGAGTGCCGAGTGTCTGTTCCGTGGGCAGCGGCTGGTGGAAGAGGGAGGGACTCAGGTACCAGGCTAACTCGAAGCACAGGTAAGCTGATAACCACCAGTACCAACATATGCTGCAGAAAAAATATGCACGAGTCTTCCTTTAGGGGAATTTAACTCTACTTATTTTTATAACAGCCTTAGAGAAAATTTAAAAAGTAAAGTAAGCCCTAGCCACATTTTCCAATCTATCTGAAAATGTTACTGCAAATAGATGAACAGATGCACTTTGTCTGAGAAGGCGGCCTTGGCTTTCCTACGCTGAACTTCCACCACACGGCCCGGCGCAGGAGAAATCCGTGCTGCGTGGGGCGTGGGCTCCGCAAACGGCTTGCTGCCCTTGCATGAGAGAAGCGCAAAACTGAGTCAGCAGGCAGAACCTAGACTGCACTTAACTAAGCAAATTTTATGTCCGCTGAATCTAATAAAATAATCAGGGCTGGTATTTTGTTTTGTTTTCATCTTTCTAGTAACTCATTTTTATTATATTTTACCCAAGTGTTGGTCTGTGACAGATGGGAAATAATAAGAAATCGGTCCTTCGCTACACTGTTTACCACTGGGATAAACAACATGGATTTTGATAAGCAGAAGAAGATCTCACATAATAAAAACAGATTTGAAAAGTCTTCCCCAATATATAATTTACCTGAGTTTAAACAAAAGAAATTTAGAGCACAGTTTTCTTCCCCATTCTTTCCCTTTTCAGATTTCCCTTATTCAAGAAAGCGACATTACTCTGACCTCTCTAGTTTGGACATTACCTGAAATTAAAACAAATCATACTCTCACCATGAAGCACTAACTTCAGCTTTTAAAAGTAAAACATACTTAAAACAATCAAAAAGCCAGCTTCTTCAGTATTTTGTGAGTTTTAAACGATTTGGGTTTCAGTAGACAGTTTTCTATCCTAACACACACCCCAATATTTAATAAAGCATTTTCCCACTAACGCATCTGAAATTCTCACCTAGAAAGTTGTAGTTTAAATGTTTTTTATCCCTCCTGTCTGTCTTCTAATATTTCTGAAACAATCCATAATAACTGCATTTTTAGAAAATGGAAATGAAACTTTACAAAGAATAAGCACAGCTTAAAAATCCAGTTGCTACTCCTGAGATCGGCACCGCTCGTCTTGCCTCCGCTCTCGTCCCTGAAGGCAGTAGCTACACAATTACTCTAGTCACGCATGCGGTCATCTGGACTTGCATTCGTGCTGCAGGCACATGCAAATTAATTACATAGAACAGTACACGTCAATCTCAAGGATTTCGATGAAAATTAATGTGCATTTTTCTGACTTGAGACATTTTAAAATTGGGAATTCTGTAAAATGCTAGAGAGAGGAAAGAAGACCTCAAGAAGGCCATTTAGGTTAATACTTCAGAGGAGACCTTTGAGAGAGTCCTATCAGGGAGGTAGCAAGCTGGGCAGGCAGGGAGTAGGGAGCGCAGGGAGTGAGGGAGCAAGGCACTTGTACGTAACTGTACAGGTGAGGAAGGAGGTAGAGAAGGGGCAAGGCAATGCCTGTGGACTGGGAGCAAGGGTGGATGGTGGGTAGAATCATGTAGAAGTTATTTTTTGGATCGGTAGGGAAAAGGATGGGGAGGTAGATATAATTTAAAATATAGAAAGAAAGAAAAGAAAGGGAAGAAGAAGAGGGAGAGAGAGAGACAGAGGGGAAGGGAAAGGTGGGGAGGGAGACACGGGAAAGGGTGAGGTGGGGAGGGAGACACAGAGGAAGGGGAGAGGTGGGGAGGGAGACATAAGGGAAGGGGAGAGATGGGGAGGGAGACACAGGGGAAGGGGAAAGAGGGAAGGGAACAAGCATAAAGAAATCTTGAGACAGACAGTCAGTAAAAGGCAAAGTAAGGTCACCTGCCTGAAGTTAAAGTAGCAAGAGGGAGTTCAGGTCTTGTGGAGGGAAACCTTTGGAGAAATGACTGTAGGCAATGGGACAAAGCGTGTATGTGCACTCATTAGATTTCATTTCCAAAAATTAACTACTTCACTTACCTGCCTATGAGCATCTCGGAGGTAGGTGTCATATCCAGTGCCCTCGACGTGGTAGGAAGATTTTGCTTCATCGGGTACCAGACAGAGAAAACTTAAATGAGAAAAGCCATAGTCAATAACAGAAATACTCCCACAATTCAGTATCTTTATACCTTAAACTATCGAGTGATATCTTCAGTTTAGCCACGTGTTGATGAGAATGGAAACTTGAAAAATAAAATGATACATTAAGTACTTAATCTTGAATCAGTTCTACTGATTGATCATTCTTTCATATCTCAAACATTTTATTTCTTAATCATTCATTCCACTTAAAGTACAAGTAAGCCTAAAACGATCTTTCACATCTCAGCACAATGACAGATTGCCACGCTATCTGTTAATGTCAGGAAACTGGCTGTTAAGTAATTGAACGGAAGATCTTTATGCACCTAATTTTGCATCTTGAGCCACACGCTATTTCTCTGAAGTCACCTGCCAGAAGCAGGCACATCAGTGACCACACTGTGAAGGAAGACAGAGAACATCACCAGAGAGAGGGCACTTAAAAAAAAAAAAAAAAAGAAGTAAAACCACAAGTTCAAAAGAGAATGGCCCCACGCTTAGCACACGTGAGTACAAGACTAAGAAGTGCAATTTGTCAAACTGGACATTCTCCATGTTGTCCCAACTAGGAATGACTTACGTTAAAAAAGAGGAAGGCCATCTGAAGGTTTATTTAAACACTATTACCCGTTTTTGTTCATATGTTAAGTAGAGCTTTCCTCTTTTGCTATCGATTATTGCCCCTAGACTGTCACTTGCTATATAAACATGACAAAAAACTGATATAATCTTTAGATTAAAGAAGAGAAGATTGAATTTACAACATATCTCTGTAACAATCTAAGAACAGAGCTATTATGGGTTATAAAAACAAGCAAAAGGGATGTAAGTCAAATTTATATGGCAACTCACCTATTTACAATTTTATGGACTTCAGTTTTCCCATCATTTTTGGGGTGGTCTGGAGTAGCAGGGGGTGAAGAACTAAGCCACTCTTGATTTGACAGAGTGTTATCAGGCGAAATGTCAGTAAATAACGGGTCTTCTTCCAGATCTCTACGTTTAATTTAATGATGTATAAAAAGACAACATTTTATTACATTTTCTAAACCAGAAGATTCTCTGCCATGTTCTTAGAAAACATTACATGATTTTGCTAATGAAAGAATTGAAGAATTACATTTTATAGGGAAATTAACATTTTATACAAACATCAAACACAAGAATATATTGATTTTGTTCCATTTAATGAATACCACTTATGATTTAAAGGGACGGTGATATCATGGCAGCTAAATGTTATTTTCAAAAATCTTGTAACTGTTAGAGGCATTTTTTTATGAATAAGGGAAAGAAGTAGGAGAGAGAAAATGACAATTCTGCAGGAAATGCTAAGCTTGTAGGGTGGGGTGGGAACTTACACGGCTCCTGCTATCAATCCATTCTCCACCACATCTTTATCTTCTGGACACACAGGCTTATACTCGGTATAATTTCTTTCTTCGAGATTTCTTAGGACCAAGTTGTAAAGAATGTGCTCGTTGGGTTTTTGTAAAAGATGTTCAAACATTCTTAATGTCATTATGCTTATCTGAAACCAAAATGATAAAGCTAACTGAAAAACATCTCTGAATAAATGATTCTTCTTGCCATCCTGTAAGTCGTGCTTTCTATTTTAAAGCCACATCAAGAAAGAAGCTACATCCAAAACATCACAAGTACCTTAAAATCCTACTTCAAAGCCCCAGTCTAAATCTTACATAGCTTACCTCATCAGATATGTGATCACAATGTTCTATTAACCTATGCCTTAAAGGGTGTCTGCTAATATCTGCCAGAGTTTCCGGTTCCCTCTGTTCTCCAAGGATAAAAAACACCATTTCTTGAAGCAAAACGTCAGACGTTACTTGCCGAACAATGCGATGGAGCAGGGCAGTTGACGTCAGAATACCCATCTCAGAACTGGGCATAACAAATGGGTCATTAGTGGGGAAAATAACACGAAATAGCAATTCTCTGTTTTTTAAGGAAAAAAAACCACTCACGTTTGCATCAACTGAGGTTCCATAACTCCGATAAAAAATCTTTCGTGAACAGCTTTGGCAAGAGCAACAGCAGCAGTCTAGAATACAGAAGGAACATCGTTATCTTTTTATTTTCTTAATGGAAAAAAGAGCTCATCTTCTAATTCTGTTTTAAAATTGCCCAGGCCTTTATAACACTTTCCACACTAAGTACAAAATGGTTTTTAATTTTTTTCTTTTAAACATCAATAAGTCAGTTTGCACTCTCCATTTGAATTAATGTGGAAAAACAAACTTGCCTATTGAGATGGTTGATGGCATATAAACCTAGACTAGATGTTAGCCACTGGGTCCTTTACATTTTATCTAAATTTCCAAGAACGAGATGAACAAGACAAAAATATTATCCTAATCCCCTTATAGTAGTAACATCTCCCCAAAGAGGAGAAATGGAGGGAGGCCAATGTCACCTTATGGAGCTTTCTATTGTAATACTTAAAGAAATATAAGGGCAGAACTTGAACCGTGATTTATTCCAGAGTTATAACACACACACAGACACACACACGTATATACAACTTGTTTTGTTTTATTTGGTTGTACTTATTTTTACTGACTGTGCTATCTTAAGACACTTAAGATATATTCGGGGATACAAACTGAGGAAATTTTACGTAATAGACATTTACATTATAAAATTATCAATAAGTAACAAAAAAAATCAAACCTTTTGTGCTTCCTTTATGAGTTGATCACAATAATCAAACCAGGAAAGAAATGAAATTAAGGCTCGTTTTCCTGGAAATGCTGAAGCATCTTCTTTATGACTATAGGAGTCCAAGCTGTAGGACGGAGAAGAAATGCTTAGTCCAAAGTAATCCCAAAGTGTTAATCCAGTTCAGGGCATATGGAACGATCACGGCCCGTGAATGAACTTACGCAGTAAGACATATGTATACCGGCAGTGCTGGATGACCACCAGAAGCAGGTTTTATAAACGAAAGCCAAGGATAAGAGAAAACCTTTCAAATAAAAGTTGTAAATAACTCTCACGCATTATGTGGGAAGAGAGAGACTAACACAGAATGGAACTGCAGAGAAAAACCACAGACAGCTCCTCACGCTCCCGCCATAAATCTGACCAAGTGCTGAGAACGAAGTGTGGGAGCCGCTGGGATGGAAGAAAAGGAAGGTGAAGGAGGGTGTGCAAAAAGAAACAAGTGGTCTGCTTCTCTTCCCGCCTTAAAACACGGTACAGTAGTAAAGTTAACCAGTGGGTCTGCCCTGCCGATGTTGGCAGAATATCTGGTGGAAAAAGATTAGTAAAAACCCAGGAAGAGTTAACAATGCACAGAAAAATTCTAACAGGTTATTATACTAAAACATTAGGCAACTTATAGATGATGGGATTTGGGGTACTTTTCCTCATGCTGCTTATAAACTTATAAATGTTCTGCGATATTCATATTTTCCTATGAGAATCAGGGGGAGCCCCAAAAGATGGGTAGAGAGGGTAGAAGAATAGGTAGGAGGGGAGGGTTCATACACGCAGGCCCCAAAACATGAGACTGCCCGAGAGGCACATTTGTAAAAGGATGTTCCTTCTTTCAGGAATTAAAAAAAATCAGACAAAGTTATTGGTTTTAATGTAATTAAGGTCTTAATTGTTCACTATAATGGAAAAATAGCTTCACTATGTAACAGCCTGATTGTTCTCATACCAGTTCGCCCTGACTGGTAATAAATTTAAAACAAGCCTCAGAAAATCATCCCATTTAATGATCCCAAGTAATGACACATTTTCCAAAACTGAAGATTTATGTCACTGCAAAATAGAAGCAAATTTACAAGTACAGGTGTGAGAAGTCGCATCTCTGGGAAAACACAAGTAATGGTTCTTACCCCCAGTTAACTGCCTCCACTGTTTCAATATCCAGCGGGTCCACGGACTGAGGTAGGGCCTTGTACAGGGAGGCGAGCCTGTCTGTCAGCAGTTCGCACAAGCAAGTGCTCTGCGTGAGGCACTTGGCAGCCGCAGGCTCCGGCAAACTGACCAACAGCATCAAGCCCTCGCAGGCTTTCACAGCTATGCGGCCATCCTGAGGGAAAAAACACAGACCCCTTCAATTCTTGAATTAGATATATGTCCAGTTGTTTGGAAAAAATTCAACTTAAAAAGATTGAACGTTTCACACTAAAAGAAGAATAGACTTTTTTTTTTCTATTTCAAATGCACGTAACTGTGGTCAGGTTAGCGGGGAAGAGGAAGGCAGACTCACGGGGCTTCTAGTGAGATTTAACAAGGAATTCACTAAGTTGTAATCCTGGTTTGGACGAACAACTGTGGCCTCTGGCAGTGGGGTGACGGCGAGGTTGTCCAAGCTCGTGGACAGCTCATCTGTCTGCTGAGGGGGCCCGTCTTCCAACTCTGTGTGCCCCAGCCCCACGGCACCAGACAGTTCCTCCGGCTGACAGGGCTGTCCCGTGTCTGCTGACAAGGAATCCTGACCGCTCAACGAGTCTTCTGAAATTACATCTGCTGTGCCTTTGGAAGCCAATGATTTCAACTTATTCTGAAACAGAATACATGTTCCATAAGATTCGTATCAAAAGACGCAGAAAACAGAAAACATATTTTTTTCTGTTCTTCTATAATTTACGTTCAGCGTCTAGCCAATGTAGCAATAGATACAAGTGTTATGACAAATGAAGATACTCAGACGTCAACAAGCTGTGTTTTAAGATCTTTTCAAATTGCCCAGGCATTTATAACACTCTTTACACTAAATACAAAATGGTTTACCATGATCATAAGCAATGAACAGTATTAATGATAACTGTATGACTACTGCTAAAAACAACTGACGTTAGTGGGGAAATAGATTCAGGAGGTTTCAGTTGGAATTAATTGTCTTTTTATCACTGGGCTACTGAAAATACATAGCCTCGATGCTGATTCTTCTAAGATCAGTTTTCTAAAATGATTTTTCTGTTTCCCCTTGTACCTCTGCTTTATAAAAAGAACTCAGTACTCTCAGGACCTTTTTATTACTGTTCTTGATGAGAAAAGATTTACTTGGAATGTTGGCCCCACCTCCCTAATACACACACACACACACACACACACACACACACAGAGACATACACACACAGACACAAACACGCACACACACAGAATCTTAACTGAAGCGGGGGCACCTGGGTAGCTCAGCCAGTTAAGTATCTGCCTTTGGCTCAGGTCATGATCTTGGGGTCCTGGGATCGAGCCCCGTGCCGGGCTCCCTGCTCAGCGGGGAATCTGGTTCTCCCTCTCCCTCCCCCTGCTGGTGTGTGCTCTCTCTCTCAAATAAATAAATAAAATCTTAAAAAAAAAAAAAAAAAGAATCGTAACCAAAGCAAATCATTATTTTCAGGGGAAAAGTGTTTTGCTTTCATCTGAACCCAAGAGCAAAAATCAAATCATACACAAAGATTAGAAGTCATCATGAACCAGCTTTTCCTCAAGGGCCTCTCACCGTGTTTCACCCATCACAGAGGTGCATTCAATACTGAATGAATTCTAAATTCTATTTCCAAAGTTATATTATAGTTATTATAGATCACTTTTATTACAGTTATAGTTTGGACCAATCTTCTTGAGAAATTGAGCCCACAGCACACGTTAAAAGAAAACAACTCTGTAAAACTACACGAATACTCCAAACAGCTTCCCAACTTCCTATAAAATCAGTTGCATATCACAGTCCTTATGAATGTAAACACTCGATTCCATCTAAAATACTGATAATATTGTTGGAAATGGTATCTCAGGTAAGAATGGCAAAGGGAAGAATAATCTTAGAATAGCATTCACTCCTTAGACGAGTGTTTCTCAAAGTGTAAATCAAGTCTGTTGGCGTCACGATCTTCTCTGGGTCTTGAGGAAAATGCAGATTCCCGGGTCTCACCCAGACCTGCTGAATGAGACCACCTGGAGGTAGAACTAAGGAATCCGGATTTTAATTTATTTATATTACTGAAGTATAGCTGACCATGTTATATTGATGACAGGTGTACAACGTCGAGGTGGAATCTGCATTTTTAAAAAGCTCCCTAGTGATGAGGAACGGTCGCCTTCTCTTACACTTTGGTTCTTACTGAAACTGTTCCCTTTCTACTCTAGGGGTTTTAATGATAGCCATAGCACATTTATATACAGAACCCCCAAATCTCCTGAACCCAGACTTCTCTCCCAAATCACAGATTTGCAAGACCAAATGCCTGCCAATTATCTCCAGCGGGATACCAGGCAGACTCAAATCATCAGAACCGTAATCACCATCTTCCCCTCAACATAAGCTCCCTCGGGGCTCCCTTCTTTCTGTGAGCGACAGCCTTCCTGGTTCAGAGATCCAAGCGCTCCTCATCCCTTCTCTTGCTTCCACACAAGCCCACACACAGTCTACCCCTGGCCTCTCCCGAATGTATTCACCTCATTCCATCCCCCTGCTTCCAACTTGCAGTCCTTGCCCCTTCTCGTCGGGGCTACTCCCTCAGCTTCCAAGTTTGTTTCCTCTGATTGTCTTCTTCCTCTCAAAGGAATCCACTGTACAAGATGCTGCCACCAAACTGACTTAAGGTACAGACACCATCACGTAATAGCATCCCTGCTCAAAAACCTTCGGTGGCTCCCCAGTATGTTCGAATGCTTCATCCTGCCATTCAAAGGCTTTGACCCTTCCTAGACCATCTCTCCAGGCCCTTTTCTTATCACATCTCCTAATTACACTGTTTCATAAACACACCACAAACTCTGTATCTTCAATCCCTTATGTATGTTCACCCACTCTTATCTGAACATCTACCAGGAATCAAATCAAAGATAACCTCGTCCATGAAGTCTTTCCCAACAACCTAGAGCAGATGCAGTCTCTTCGTCCTAGGAAGACTCAGGGCACATTTGCTTTGTACCCTTTTTAACGATACTCACCGTACTCTACCTCAGACTGCAGCCTGAATATTAGCCTTACTCTTGTCACCAGACTATGAACTCCTTTAGGGCAGAGACTGTTCCTAACTCATTTACCACGGGCACTTAAGCCATAGTGGATGCACATAGTAGCGAATATACATGGAGAGAGAGACTAGATTTCAGGGGATACATGCCTGAGAACTGCAAAGTACTTTCGTTACTCTCTGTACTGAGAAGTAATATAGCTGCGTTTCTCTAAAGATTCATTCACTAAGTGTTAATTACGCAGTTATTATGCATTATACTCGATACCAGAGAAGCTGTGGGAACCCAAAGATTAATGAAACAGAGTCCTTGTCCTCAAGGAGCTTATTGACCAGGAGAAAATAAAATGCATTTCAATGATCTAATGCCAGGGAGACTGTAACAACCACATTAAAAGCTTACGAACAGTCTTGAGAAAACAGAGAGGTGGTAGGCACCACCGCAGGCTGTGGAGAAGTACGTGCTTTACAACAGGTGCGTTATAGCCGACATGCCACCAATTCTGAAGGGTGTTCTTCGAAGTGAGGTCTAAATATAAATGTTTCTCTGAAGTCAAGTAAACAAAGTACATCTCACCATCGGCATACATATGTCCACAAATTTTCTCTGCTTCTCATCGATTGCTGTGTCTTTCTGAACGAGTTTCAGGGATTCTGAGAAAAAGTCCTTAAAGCTTAAGCTTGGGCTTCAAATCCATGGATCAAAAATAACTAGGGCATCTAAGAAAACTTTAAGTAACTAAAGTGAACTTCGAGAAGAAAAATCTCACACACAAGAAAAATCTTGAGATATGATATATTTATATCCAAAACTGAAAGGACTGTAATATCACTCGAATTAATAAATCCTTAAAATCTGAAATCATAAATGTATTCCAGCCATTCTGAAGCAAACCTGCAAAAAATGATGCCCATCACAAAAAACTGGCATCCATCATCTTTACCAGTACCTAGAAACTTAAGTGCAGGCAATTCTGCAGCTTGGCCACTCACCCATCCTCAGGAAGGGTGTAGAAGAGGGTCTTGGGTGACTTAGTCAATAAAGTGAAACAGAAAACAAACCCACCTACTAGAATGGCTAAAATATTCTAAAACAAAACAAACCAAGACCCTGTCAACACTCACTCTGACAAGGATGGGGAACAACGCGAACTCTTGTATGTTGTTGACGGGATGCAAAATGATAAACCCACTGGGGTAAAACAGTCTGGCAGTTTCTTATGAACATAAATACACTCTTGCCGCAGGATTTAGCAATCCTACTCTTAGGTATTTACCCAAGTGAAGTGAAAACCTAAATCCACACCAAAAAACTGGCTGTGAATGTGTACGGTGGCTTTTGTCGCAATTGCCCAGTGTGGAAACAACCCCATGTCCCTCAACAGGTGGATGGATCAACAACTGTGATACATCCACATCATGGGTATTACTCAGCAGCATCAAGGACCAAACCTACCTTTGAATGTCAAATGCATTACGCCAAGTAAAAAAAAAAAAAGAAAGAAAAAAAAAAAGCCAGACCTGAAAGGCTGATTACATGTTTGTGACTTTCTGTAAAAGAGAAAACCTAGGACAGAAGCACATCGTGATTGCTGGGGACACGGGTGGAGTGAGATGGGCTACAAGGGGCCCGAGGAGGGTGGCGGACCTGCTGTGTCGCGTGATGGTGGTGGCAGCTACACGGCTGTGGGTTGTTAAACTCAGAGAACTGCAGACCTAAAAGAGCAAACTGCACTGGGCCTCACTTGTACCTAATCTAGGAGAAGACAAAGAGAAAAAGAAACAAAGATTAATAAAAAAACAAAATTAATTTTCTTTTTTTTTTTAAGATTTTATTTATTTGAAAGAGAGAGAGAGCGTAAGTGGGCAGAAGGGCAGAGGGAGAAGCAGACTCCCCACTGAGCAGGAAGCCAGATGCAGGACTCGATCCCAGGACTCTGGGATCATGACCTGAGCCAAAGGCAGACGCTTAACCAATGGAGCCACCCAGGTGCCCCCCAAATTACTTTTTCTACTATACCTAAATGACTTCACTATAGAAAAAAAGAAGTGAATGACAGAAGAAAGTAAACAAAGGATTTTCTAGTTTAAAACTGGGAGCAAAACCCAAAATATTGATTGATGGAATACGTGAAGTATGATCCAGTGACTACGGCTAAGACAAGACAGTACAGAATACCACAGCGATCACAACTGCTATACCAGGCTGGAGAGGTAACTTGTGATTTTGCATGTCCTGTCCAAATCCGCACACACCATCCCTACCTACCCCAGGCCAGATTACCCACCTCCACACTAGAGCAAACCTGGCTGAAAACATGATAGCTTTTAAGTTCCTGTGACTCTGCTCTCCCTGATTTTCCCCTTTAAGCTGCACCCCTGCTAAGCCTTGAGTCTCTATTTGTCCAGGCCCTGGACTGCCCTGTATATCCTCCTCAACTACTTTCTCCGAAAACTGTCTTCCTCAGAAGATTTCAGGTTAAAACAGTGGTCTTCAATGAAAAATAATTCTGGGAAGCGAAACGAGCCATATGATACCCACAAAATGTAATTCCTCCTAATACTGTTTACAGAATTCAATTCTCAAAATAATTTTAATAATAAGCATGCTTTGAAGGTTGACAAGAAGTGTAGCATACCTCCAGAAAAAAATTAACCAAGTAGGGATTTTGTTTCAGCTTTGCACACACAATACAGAGAAACTGGATTTCTTCATTTTCTGTTGGTGTTGCAAGGACTTCACCACAGAGTCGAATTAATTTCTGTTAAAAAATTTTTAAAAAATGTTTCAAACTTAGGTTACTTTTTACAAGTATGTAAGTAGCCATCTGTTTGCCTTAAGAGTTATTTACAATTTTCAAATAATACAAATACCTTGCATTTTTTCAGACAGAACACTATCTACCATCACCTCTAACGAAAGATATTTACTAGTAGTTAAGTTTTTAAAATACATTACCCTAGAAAATTAATACGCACACAATAAACTCCTTGACATGTCACAGAGATAAGTTAAAGGAAAAATTAATGTATAAATTTTTAAGAAAAAATAGAAAGAGTATATAATACAACATCATGCATACCAAAAGCTCAAACCTTTGCTAATTTACACGTTATTTTTGGAGTAATTTCTTTTATTATTTTTATTCTTAGAAAAATCACATTAAATTATTTATACACAAAAAAGAAATGGAACCAAATACTGTTTTGCAAGGGGAACAAAATACCTGCACTGGCCTGTGGACGTTAATGTGTGGAAGCAGTGGCTGCTGGATTCTCCCCAGGAGCTTAGTGTAGAACACCAAAACCTGCTGCTTCATTCCTGGAGGACACTGCGCACACAACAGAAAAGCGAACAAGGAGAGAACAGACGGTACAAACACACTTATTCAAAAAGCTTAAAGAATAGGAATGTGAATATATTTCTCCCTCAAAAGTCAATGCAAACAGCCAATTAATGAGTCTTTCAACATAAAATTCTCAATCAAATATTAATGACTGGTATTCTAGAAATAAAATTACATCTGGGACTATAATATAGCCAATGGAACCGCAGGCCGATGTAGGACAGACAGCATGGTAACAACACGCTGCTGAAATCAGTTTGGTTCAGGCCACATCAACCTGTTTGTAGTCTAAATGCTAGGGTAACCCAAAACTACCATGGTTAACTCCATGGCCAAAGCAAAGGCAGACTCTTGTTACTTACACTAGTAACAGGTCATCAATAACTTTCCATCACAGAGATGTAGGAGTAAACAAAGACTTCTAACATGTATATGTCAGTAAAGGGAAGCCTCTGGCATAAAATGCTGGGAGTTATTCTAATAATGCTGTTTGGCGTTAGTTGCAAAACTATATACATTATGATTATTATAAACAATGAATATTTAATAAAAGTTTTTATAACACACCAGCTGCTTTAAATCTTTGCTGAAAACTAGGTAAACCTGATGATTACTTATGCTGTGGGTTAAGAGAGCACACAATAACCAGGTTATATGTTCTATGACTAACCTGCTTATACTGCCTTGCAGTTAAAATACAGTCACAAAATGAGCATTTCCACAGCATCATCATAGACATGCTATCTGGAAATGGTTTGAACGATAATCCTATGTACAATAATATTTTTTTTTTAGATAGCAAATACTTTGCATTACTTAGATAAACCATAATATTTACAATCACCAATATCAAAATTAATTTGCCAGTGCCACAATTATTGACATTTACTCAAAAATCAATTAATCTGTATTCAACTTAGTGTTGTACCATCCCTCTCTCCACAGGACAGGGGAGCAGAAGTCCTGCTTCAAAAGTATAAATTGCATGAATTTAACTTAAAATGAATTGGGAGTATTATAGACTTAGTTAAAAGGAAACTGTCTGTAATACCACTATTCATAACATTTGGTATTTAAACATGTTTATTTTTTTTCCAGTTTAATTTTCGCATATAATATAGAAATTCACAGATTTTGAGACTTGGGGGAGGCCCTTCGCGATCACCTGTTCAATTTTCAAAGAGAAAGACGGTTAACCAAAGGGACTTTGAAGGTCACAGTATATTAGCACAAAGCCAGGCCTCCCAACCACACCCCAAAGTTCTTCCCCTTCCCTCGCACCCCCACAGGCTTTGAAACTTGCCTTTATACGCAGTTTTAAAGTTTCCTGGTACAGAATATTATTTATATCATAAATCTCAGTTTTGCGAAGATTTCTCAGGACTCTTGAGGCCCAAAAACTTAATGTGGCTCCACTCATCGGTAGAGGTAATGTCAGAATAATCAGTGACATTCTTTTTCAGGATTATGAAAAATAATTCCTATTTTCCTAACCCAATTTACACTGGCTTCCTTCCCGCGTCCTTCAATTCTGAGTCCATGTATACTTGAGCGTATTTTCACAAATGTTTACACTGTAATTCTCAGCAGCCAAGTACCAGTGGTCGCCTAGAGCATTTGGGGGCTTGGCTGGCTCTCTGGGTAGTCACATTCATGCAGGCTGCATTTTCTGTTTTTCACAATCCTGACTTGAATCCCACCATGCTTAATACATACCTCTATAATCAAATTTAGTACTTGCGGCTTCTTTACCTCTAAGACATTAATGCGCGTATCGCATGCCCAAGAACATGTAGATGAGGGACTTACGTCAGCTTTTCCTAAGGTATATAATGTTTCCAAGATCTTGTGATGAAGCAAATATTCCATACATGGCCCTGTCACTCCGAACTCTCGCTCACGTTCTTCTTGTAGCAAAATACCTAACATCTGGTCCAGATGAGACGGAATATTTGTATCTGTCACCGGGGCTTTATCATCTAAATAATAATAAAAAAAAAATTCATCAAACATTCGAACAGCTTAAAACTGCCTATTCGTACCTAAAATGCTCTTGATATTTCTCTATTCCAATTCAAAATGAGAAAAATCTCAACTACACACTTAAGTGAAGTTTATATTCATGGTGTATAATTATCTTTGCCAGGATTTAGGTGATTCTTTTTGCCATGTTCTTATTCAAAAATGGAATCAAAATTCTGAAATATATTCTATTAACTAATGTCCATGCATGATAATTCAAAATAAAAGCCACATATATGGAAATGGGAACGTGATCAAGAAAAATACACGTAACATCAAAATTTTGTATGCACTTAACAATTAAATTTTTTTTTCAAATGGCTAGTTCAGAAGATCTGAACTTTTAGATCTGAATTTTAAGTCTCTATATAGAAACAGGCTGGCCTTGAACGTTAAGCTGCACTAGGTTCTATAGGATGTATAGAAAGGGCAGGTTCTGTTTCTGGTTGCTACTGAATCACATCGGAACACTGGGAAGTCAGACACTTACAGCCCCTAATTCATTTCCGTCTCTGAAAACATAAGGAGCTCAAAGAAAAATTTCTGGCATCACTCATTAACAGACAACTATTCCCAAAGCCAAAACAACTTCTCAGGAGAATTCTTACTAAGTACTATTGATTTTTTAAGATAAAAATTCATTGATACCTTTTTAAGTTCATAGTTGGACTTGAAAATCACAGGGTTTTATCAACCTATTCTTATTGTACGAGGGTTAAATTGCTCTTAATGTGAAGTTTTACAGAATGTTTAAAAACAAAATATACTTGGAAATGCCAAGTTTTTACATATGTCTCTACTGTCATTTCCTTAGTACTTCCGCGGTAGGTGCAACGCGATCCTAGTAGGCTATATATCTGATATATGGCTTTGCCTGTATGTGTGCACGTGTATGTACACACACACACACACACACAGTGTAAACCATAAGACTAACCCCTACAGAGAAAACAATGGAAAGACAAGGGTCACCCTTTGTTTTCAAAGATGACACATGTACTAAATCTGATACACGATGTGGCAGGTACTAAAAGCCTGGGGCCGGGAGTCACATAGCTGTCATTCAAATCTTGGCTCTGTCACTTGTAGCTGAAGACTCTGGCCAACTATTTTAGCCTCAGTCACCACCACCTGTAAAATGGGGCTAATCAACACAAGTGTTGTTGTATGATTTCAACGAAACCATGTGTGTAAAGCTCAGTGCCTTCGCACATAGTAAGAATCTAAGAAATGCTAACATTTGATGTTTCATTTCATATTCTTCTAAAATAAGTAGCTGGCCGCCAACAGAAGACAACTTGTAAACTTACTTGAAATTTGTTTTTTTAATGTTTTTTTTCCCCCTTTAATTGCAGACTTTCTATAATCATTCCAGGAAAGCATGAATGTTCGAGCATGGTTTAATTACAGTTATTAATGGAGAAAAATGACCAGAAAGGCTTTATAAATTGAGAGACAAATGAACTGTAAATGTGACTTGACAGGATTAAAATCCTAGCTCCCTAGAAGGCAAGACGCAGTTTCTGCCGTCTACCCTCTTCTCTCCTAAGCTGCGTGACGGTCCCTGGGCCTTGCGCGTGCCGCTCCTTCTCCCCGAAACGCCTCCATCCTCCTTGATCTTGCGCCTCCTAGTCTTTAAAATCCGCACTATGGACTCTGCCTTCTTCTCTTTCTCCCGTTTTCGTTCCTTCTGTGTGCTACATACACACACAGTCACCCCATACTTCATTATAATGTACCTACTTTTGTCTACTAAACTGCAAAAAAAAAACATTTAAAGCAAGAACTTAAAGCCTTTCCTTTAAAGTATTTCTTTAAAGCTATGGAGGAGTGAAAAATTCACAAGGGCTACGGAACAGTCATTCGAAAAGGCAGCTCCTCTCAAAAAACTTTCCTACAGATCTGCTGCCTAAATGCCCACATTAAGGTAGAAATTAAATTTTACATGGAAAAGTATACATATATTTTGTGTCTAATTTTTACTTATACAACTATAAAGGATATTTCGTTTTAAGGAATTATCACCTACGACTCCATCAGCTTCCCCAATCAGATTGCCTGAATACTCTATTTCAGGCGGTGTCAGACTTTGGCCTATGGGGCAAATCCAGCCTTTGCCACCTGTTCACATTGTATTGGAAAAAAGAAGCACTATTCCTTTACACATTGTTCATGGCTGCCTTTGCACAACAGAACTGAGCAACTGCACGGAGGCCAAAGGACCCACAAAGCCTAAAATATTGACTATCAGGCCCTTTACAGAAAGTTTGTCAACCTTTGACCTAATTTATTTCACATTCCCCTTACTCTCCATCCTTCTTACTCACTGAGAGACAAGCAACCAGAAAAGAACTCTTAAGGACTGTAGACCACATCCACCGTCCTTCTTCATCTACACTTATATGCTCTGCTTTCCACACCTTACTTTGATGGATGGACTGTCTACATGCCTATTAAGACTGAGCCCTCACTTGTGCACTAGACCCCACCCCCTTTGCCTATTTAAGGATATTGCTCAGAAATGACAGCATCTATCTCTTGTCCACCTTTCCCTCTCTACTAGATCATTCCATCAAAGTACAAACTGAAATGTCTTCCATCTTTAAAAAAAAAAAAGTAAAACCCGCTTTTGAGGGTTTGATGACTCTTGATGAGGGTTTATGACTCTTGATTTCAGAGTTGTGAGTTCAAGCCCCACGGTGGATGTAAAGATGAGAATGAATGAATGAATGAATGAATGAATAAATAAATAAATAAATAAATAAATTTATTTCTCTCTTGAAACCACATCACCCCCTGGCTAATGCTCCATTTCTCAGCTCCCCTTTCCACTAACATAACAGAGCAGTCCATATACATTTTCTATACATGTTCTCTGCCCATTTTCTCTTAAACACACTCCAATCAGGTTTCCTCTCTCTTCCTTGCCATTAAAACAGCTCTTATCAAGTCCACTAATGAGCTCCTTGTGGCTAAGTCCAAAGATCCTTTCCCAGTCTTTATTAACCTGACATCAGCATCATTTGACACAATCCCTGTCTCCTCTTCTTCTAGCCTCTAGGACACTGTTCTCTCTTGGCTGTCTTCTACCCCATTAGCAAAAGTGGTTTCCTTTGCTATTGTTTTCATCATCCCAATGTCTGAACACTGGGCCCGAGGGCTCCATTTCTGAACATCTTCTCTCTTCCATCTATCTTTACTCCCTACAACATCTCATCCAGTCTCATGGCTTTAAATCCTACTCACATGTGATGACTTCAATTTCATATCCCTGGTTTAGAACTCCACCTTAAATTCCAGATTCCTATTTCCAACTGTCTACTTGACATATCCAATTGGACATATAGTCGGCATCTCAAATGTAACATGTCCAGGATACTCTTACAAACCTGCTCTTCCTGCAGTCTCCCTGTCCCGGGAAGTGGCCTTTCTGTTTTCAACTGCCTCAGCCCAAAACTTTGGAGTTTCCTTGACTCAGTCTCTCATACCGAACATCTAATCTGTCAACAAAGCTTTCTGCCAAATACACCTAGAATACAATCTCTTCTTACTAGCTCCACCCTGGTTTAAGCCACCATCGTTGCTCAGACCACGGCAGTAGTCCCCTAACGGTCTACAGCTCCACCTTTGCGTCCTTCCACTCTAATTTTTTTCACAGAAACTAAAGCGGTCCCTTTAAGACAGATAATGTTACATGCTGCTCAAAACCCTCTGACGGGTTTCCACCTTGGAGTAAGAGCTAAAGCCCTTGTAACAGCTTACAAGGCCCTCGGTGACTGCACCTGCTCCCATCTGATGTCACCTCCACACACTTTTTCCCTTGTTCACGTTGCTCTAGCCAAACTGTCTTCCTTGCAGTTCCTAGACTATGCCAAGCATACTGTATGCTCCAGCCGCAGGGTTTCTGTCCTCTTCCTGAAACCAACCCCCCAGGCTTGCTTGCTTCCTCTTCCCTTCAGATTCCAACTGAGAAGTCTGCTCAAGCAATGAGGCTTTCTCTAACTTACAATAGCCAACTGCCCCCCTTCTCCCCATGTATACACTTCTATCCCCTTAGCCTGCCTCGTTTCCCCCTTAGCACCTGCCGTCTGACACACTGTGTGTATTTGTCTATTTAATGCTCGCTACACCGCCGTCAATATATAAGTTCTATTAGGACAGGGATTTTGTCTGTTGATTTACTGTTCTATTGCCCAATGCCCAGAACAATTCCTACACATAGTAGGTGCTCAACAGATACATTTTTAAAATGAATCTAAAAGAGGAATTAAAAGTAAAATAACATGTTTATAAATTTAAATATTTTAACTTTGAAAACTAATTTGAAATATATTTTAGTATTTCATAAATTTTGTTTAATTAACATGAGCTTTGTTTCTTACCCGAAGTCTCTATGTAGTAATGGGTAATTGCCTTCCAGTGATAAACAAAATCTTCTTGTAAAGGAAGAGAAGGTGCAAGCTACACAAACACACACACACACAAAAAGACCACAACAATTAAGAAAATGGCATTAAACGTTTCCCATAAAGTATAACTCTGTATTTGTCCACTAATAATACAAAAGCAGCATAAAAATAAGGGATGAGCTTTAATTTCATTCTATATGTCAGATATCAAAGAGTAACAAAAGGAGTTAAAATCAAGAAAGTAAAAACGATTTATTAAGAGGAAAAACATATTTATCAATATTATTATTAAAGTACAAGGACTGGGACTTTCTTTTCCTCCCTGAAACTGGTAACTTCATATGGTTTCAAAAGTAACGGTGTTAAATGAAAAGATGCAAAATCCTACTTAAATTATCAGTAAAATGAAATTATCAGTAACCAGGGACCTTTGTACCTAAGACTTTGAAATGCAAAACAGTAAAACGTTGCTCTGTAATTAGTTTCAGGTCACCATTACAAAAACATATACCAAAGTCAACCCTGTAATCTGATTAAAACTCTTCCCTACCTTCAGTGACATACAGATGTAAACCTTTTCTTTTTTAAGCCTGGATTAGGCAGTGCATATTTTTAACAAAATACCTATGTGAACAAGACACTACCAATTTAAATTCCACAAAGCCAAAAATGTTTTACGTTTTAGCTTGAAAATTTACTTCAAAATTTTAAGACCAAAATTATATGCCTTCAGCCATCTCATAGTGAACCTGCCAAGGATTTCAAATGTGTGTTAAACAGACAAAGGCCTGGATGCACCTTCCACAACACCGTCCTTTCCTTAAACAGAGAGAGAGAGAGAGAGAGGATGCTCTCCCAGTCCTACTACTGCCCATATATTTTGGTCAGAAAGTTCACAGTTGACCCAGCGTACTTAAAAACAAACAGGTTTCTATTCTGGTAACCTAAAGCCTGGCACAGTCATCTTCTATCTCTAGATACTAAACAGATGACCCGAGCCATCATGTTACTCCTGTCCTTCTACCTGTTCCATTTTGATTTCTTGGTGTCCTCAAGAACAGACCTAAAGTCTGAAATCCTAATAAAATAATCTCAAAACTACTGGGCAAATTAGAAACACTGGTCATAGACACCTCACTCCCTTCCATCCAGATGAAATGTCCTTGGGCAAGAAGTGGATCTCAACATTTCCCGCCAATCACCGACGCTTTCATGCTAGCTCTCAGGCTTGCCTGTGCGCACCGCTCTGAATTGCACTGGGTTAAGAGATGGAAGTACCCGCCTCGTTTCCAAATGGGAGTGCTATGAAATGTTTAAAAAGGCTTTAAGATCTTTAACAAAGGAGTTAAAAAATCTTTGGGATTACTATCCTTTAAGAAGCACACAGGCAGAGAAATTATTTGGGAGACATTGAGAAAAAAAATTAGAAAATTAGAAAGTATTACCTTGGGAAGATAGAATAATCTTCCCAAAACTTTTAGATTAAAAAAATGTTTTAATCAGCTACTTGTTTGTAGGATCTTCTTCAAAATATGTCGAAATTCTCTTGCTTTTTTGGACCTGGTTTTTTATACACCATCTTTATATAGTTAAATGTATTAACAATTGGGATAAACCCAGATGAAATCTGGTGTTACAAAAAAAAGTACCTAATTTCTTAAGCGTAAATATTGTGATTTATTAAATTTTTCCGAGGGCATCTCCTTGGTCTATAAGGAATTACAGCATCCTTGCTCCATATTATTTTACCTGTGGGACTTAACTCCATTTCCAACTTAAGTCACTAGATCAGAGGTCGTACGGGACCTTTGCTGTTCTAGTCCAATTCAAGGCAGGTTGGTGTAGCTTACCTGTGAATACCTATCTTCCAGGAGTTTGATTTAAATAAGAAACCTAATTAAGTAGACAGTGAGACAGTTCCAAATTGCTAACAACTTAGTAACAATCTTGTTCAAACATGAATAAGTTTCCTTATTTATGTAAAACTTCCTACTAAAATTGTCTTTCATTACTAATTCTAACATGTAAATTACCTACTTCATTACTGCATAAAATAAACACTCATGTGATGGGTAAAAATAAAAAAAGGAAGAGGTGTGTGAATCAGCACGAGGGGATTCTCAATTGAGTTAACTTTTTGCAATACAGAGATTAAATTTTTAAAAACTCATGCAATCACACTCTCAACCAAAACTGGACCTCAGTGCCTACCTTAGGCATGGCTTTCTCTGGGAAGCCTTGCCAGACGTCCTGCCAACGATCCAGTTCTTTCCACAAACTCTGTGGCACCCCCTCCCAGCCTGCTCACTCTCTCTTAGCCCTTATTCCACATTTGTCATCGCTGATCTCCTCCACTCGACTGTGAACTCAACAAGGGGCTGGGATCATGTCGTCTTTTTCATCACTGACTTCCCGGTTGGTTTCCAACTCAGTGATGGCACAGAGTAAGCATTCGGTAATATTCAACGAGTGAATAATCCAACGACACAGCAGCTGCTGTCATTTAATGAGTAGTTATGTGCCAGGCACAGTGCTGCAAAGTTGACACTTCCTATACGGTCTTAAATTATCTTACAGTAAACTCTGATTTTCCCCAAACTCCCATTAAGATCCAAAGCCAGTTAATTGCCTCACCCAAGGGGAAACACGGCTTGTAACTAGAAACCAGACTGTCTTTCTCCAGAAGGCCTACCACACAGAAGGACCTACAGCAGTAACTCAGGAGAGCCATACGTCTGCCACATAAGCCCCATCTGCTCGCTCTCTCTCTCACGTGTATCATGAACATTCCACGCCCTGATCTTCGAACATGCTTCTTCCTTTCAACTTCCCTAAGGCCCCTCCTCTCTCCCCAGCCTCTTCCAAGTCCAGCTCAAGGCCCCCTTCCTCCAGAGGGCCTTCTCTAAGCCCTCCAGTCCTAAATGCTTGCCCCCACAGAACTCACTGGCTGAACAATCATCCAAAAATTAATAACAATGGCTCGCATTTATGAAGCACTTACTATGTACCAGGCACTGCACTAGGCACTTCATATAATATTATCTCGTTTTAATTTTCACAATAATCCTAAGAGATCGGTGTAATTATTTCCATTTTACAATGAGGAAATTGAACAAAGATTAAGTAACTTGTCCTGTGTAGAAGGGAAGGACGGCCACAGGACTGAAACCCTGTTCTGGATGGTTCTGGGGGCTAGGCCTCACTCTTGTGCACTGTTTAATTTTTAACTTGTGTATTTGTTTTGTCTCCCAAATTAGACCGGAAGCATTGTGAGCAAGGACTCAGGTATACCCTTTTTTCCTCCACACTGTCCCACACTTTCATGGTGGGCTCATAAAACATTAGCTGAACGACTAAAGGATGAAACATTAGAGATCACAGCAGAAAAGAATATACTTAAGAAAACACTACATATGTTTGATTTGAGGTTTTAATTCCCAGGGCAGAAGAGCTTTTATAAAATTGCCAGTCCCAACAATCATCAACTCTTAACCGTAATTTGAAAAGATTCAAGTTCTGAAGGATGACTTCCATTGAATTAATTAATTAAAAGTAGATAAAACTTTCTTCCCTTATCCTCTTGGAATAAATCTGCCCTCAAAGGGTGAAACTGGCTAAAAAGAACCAGCCCCTGGCAGATTACCTAGGACAGACTAGGCCCTCAACAAATATTTAACTGTACTAAATGGCAAGTGTTTTACTTGGACTTTGGAGGAAGTGTGCTAACACGATCTAGTCCAACCTAGGAACTAACTACAAGATTTCACTCTTATGACATGAGGCAACAGGCTAACAAAATGGATTCACTGCAAAACTTACTGGCCAATCATTTTTATACTGAGGGAAGACTCATTTCTGAAAAGGGAAGCAAGAGTTACGTTCCAGTTTTTGTTTTTGATCAAGGTATGAATTTTTCTCCTAAACTCAAAATGTAATCTGTCAGCTCAATAACACATTTTCAAATACTAATCTTGAAAATCTTACATATTTTTCCTTGTATTAGTTAACAGGAAGGGAGGAGAAACCATTAATTAAACAATAAGGAAAACTCTACATGTAAAGCTCATTTAAATGAATATGTTTATCTGGTCAACCCTAAAAAAAATTTGAAGATTTGGAGGCTGAACCAACTGAACAAAGAAACCTATAAAGTAATAATATCCAAGTGGTTGAAAACAGTGACACTGAAAAAAGGTCACGTCAGCACCTGCACATAGAATAATGTCCCACCTCTGAAAAATCCAGATAATTATGTTAATTGCAAGACTGTATCAGAAAATGCTAATTGGGCATACAAATTAAAAGGAGTAGAGAGAAAAGCTGATGAAACGAACTGATGAATGATAAAAGTAGTTTATAGAAGAAAATGCCAGGCAAATAAATAGAACTGAGAAAATGGAAAACAATCTTGGGCTAGGCAAAAACATTCTTCAAATACCACAAGAATGGCTTATTTATCATTATGTATGAGTTCATTACCAAGAGAGAATGTAAAAAGGAAAAAGCTCACCAAATTTTTTCAGGTTTAACCTCCTGTCAAGGTAAACTGGGAGGGATCACAGCTGAAAACATTAACTCTAATCAAATAAAAACATTAATTTTCTAAATGCTATGGATCAGTTACTAGGACCAGATGAACATAATCCACACTTAACTTTTTCTCACCTCAGCAAAGTAGAGAAGCTGGATATTACAGAGCCAGAGTCAGACGATTTACATGGGTAATTTGGTAGATGCTAGCATATACAGTTATAAAAAGATAATGAGGACAGAAAACACAAGCCTCAGGATAAAAATGAGTCTTTACTGGGAGAATATGAAAGCTATCTTTTTTCCCCCTAAATACTTACTTCTGTAAATATCAACCTGATAGGTAAAGGATGTAAATAATGTAATATATTCTTTATTCCCAATTATCTCAGTATTAACCTGTACTCAACGTTAAAATTAAATGATTCTTGGTATTTTAATTAAAGGAATAATATAAAATGTAAATGCCACTGCTTTTATAAATTTTGGTTAAAATTTTTTAACATAAAGTTGCTGCAGATTGTGTATAAGAAGGGAAAACTAATTGTCCTAAAGTCTAAAACTGTCATCTCCTTCATGTGTAACACTGCTCTTCATTCATGAAAACCCTCTCTTTGATTCGACACACGTTTTTCCCAAGAACTTGTGGTAGAGCTTAAATGATTTTTAAGCATTTCCCACATATCACTTAAAATAACAATTGTACTAAAGTTTTGTTTTCATACTTAAATTTAAAAATCCATTTTATTTTTATTTGACCATAAAGATGGTTCTATGCAGCTGGGTGTTTTGTTTTTTTTTTTTCTAAGTAGTGTGGATTTCAAGGTGCTATATCACACAATCTAAACATAGAAAGAGAATGACATTTTTTAAATTAGCAAAGTACTGGTTTGTTCCACAGGGTGCATTTTCCAATTTGGGCAACTCTCCCTGAGTCAAGAGAAACGACCGAAGTAAAGCAAACTAGACCTCTTATTATGAAAACAGCAGCAAGGCATTTTCTTCTTAGTTACTTCTCTTCTGTTAGTCTGTTTGGGTATTTGAATGTCTTTCTATGCTGGCGTCTAAAATCCTCAAAGGAGCGAGCCCAGGAAGAGAAGACAAGAAAGGAAACAGATGGTCTCGCTGCTCTGCCGAGGGCTTGGAAGGGTCTAGACCATACTCGACCAGACCCTCCAAACCCCCATTTCACAACAATCAATACGGTGTAGCTGAGTTCGGCCTGAGGCCTGCGAAGGCAAAGCCAGCAGGATTATAAAACGGGGTCTAGCGGGCTGCCTCCTCCCAGAGGCCCCCCCCACCCCAGCAGGGGCACACCTTCCTGCCCACCCCACCTTCCAAAGTCAACACAACACCAAGCCAAAACCCAAGCCCGAGCCACGTCTGGCCGTTTCTTTTGTCCTGCTCCATGCTGACCACCTTTTTCCGGAGCAGGTTAACGGTCCGGGGGTGCAACCTGCAGCGCCGCCAGGTGCTCCCGACCCCCCGTCCGCAGCCAGGAGTCAGGCGACCCCCGCGCCGGCCGGGAGCGCCGGTCCTGCCGGGGCACCCCCGCCCACCCTCCCGCGGACGCACAGGGACCCGCGCCGGCCGGGGGCACGACGGCGAGGAGGGGGGCCTGCTTGCGAACCAGGCCCGAGGCCCCAGCGCCCCGACGGCCCAGCCGCGCCCGCCCGGGCCTCGC